>NW_026590486.1:3125227-3233893 GCF_907164565.1 Psammomys obesus
ATAGATAGATAGATAGATAGATAGATAGATAGATAGATAGATAGATAGATAGATAAAGTGAAAACAATAATATCCACCATGACCGAGATGGCTTTATCCTGGAGATTTCAGAGTGCTTCAACATACATTAAATTTATATAAAGGCAAAAATCCCATGATCATCTCAATACATGCAGAAGAAGCCTTTGGCAATTTTCAACATATTTTCATGGTGAAAGTCCTAGTGACAGTAGTACTAGAGGGAACATACCTCAGCACTCAGATCCTACCTCATCTACCAATTAAATAAAAATACTCACAATCTGAAATAAACAACCTTTTATTCAGTGTGCTTAATATATGCCTAACACAAAGAAAGTGTAATTTCTAAAATTGTAGAGTAGAGCAGGTAGAAAGCAACAGTTTCAAAATAAAATTTGGACCATAAATGACCAAGCTTGACTAAAACAGACCTTTTATACAGCAAATGTATACAAAAGTACCTGTATACAAAATAAAATAGTAATTGTGCCAAAAGAAACCATGAGAAATTTGAAGAGAGAAAAAGAAATCATATAAAGAGTTATTTTCACACTATTATGCTCTAAGACTGATTAAAAATACAACATATATAAACTTAAATGAAGTTTTGGTAGACTACAAAGCTATGAAGTTTTATTATAGAAAGTAAGTTTATAAAATTTTTCACTCACAATAATGGAAAACATAAACTTCAAATTACATGGTATCATTGAATATGGGCATGAAGGGAGCTTCAGTGGGTTCAATAAAGTATAAAGTATAGAAAACTTTTTCTTAGAGTCCAAGAGACAGGAGCCAATATCAAAAGTGCTGCCTGTGGCTGAGGTGGTCATTCAAGGCCTGCAGAAGCCTTGTCTTCATTCATCCCAGCTCTAGGGAGCCTCAGAGAAAATGATCCTTCATTCTGGGAACTAACTGGATAATTTTAAAATTAAATAATTCCATGTCAAAAGGCTGCTAATAGAAATAAGCATAGAAATCTATATGATAAATTTAGTGAAGGTTAAGTGAAAATATAACATCAAACGCTTATTAAAAATGATAAATGACACTAAGTTGATTAAATTGCCAATTGAAAGGTTGGGGAAAAAAAGGAAGAAGCACACTGTTAGAAGTATAGAAGAAAATAATGAGTTACATTGCAGAAACCTAGTATTTTGAAATAATTTTAAAAGAAAAATCTGAAATATTATTAATATTCTCCATCAAGGCAAAGAGGGAGAAAATGAAATACCAAAACTAGAGTATAGCTAAAGTGGGATATGCATTAAAGCACAGGAAACCTGAAAATTACTAGGCAGCAGATAAATGAAACCGAAGGTGCTCAATTCAAAAATTCTTAGGAAGTTTATAACTATCAATGTAGAATTTTCATTTGGCATCTTATTTTTTTCCTAATTTCTGTTAATATAATCAGTTTATTGCTAAAGTAATTGACAATTAAGTTGTCAAGGATAAATATATTCTTTTATTAATCTTTGTAAGACACCAACCTCTGCTGTGAAATTTGTACAACTCCCAGTATAATTTGTTTGTTATGTTATGTGTGTCTGTTGTATGTACATATGTATTTGGTTAAAGCTGTATGTGCATACGGTCTTCAGACAAACTTTAGTATCTTACCCCAATAGCTGTTCACCTGTTGTTGTTTTGTTGTTTGTTTGTTTGTTTTTGTCTTTCCTTTTTTGAGTAGGATCTTCCTAATCAGGATCTCACTGATAAGTTAAGCTGGATGGCTGGTGAACAGCAGGGATCTGCCTACCTCTGCCTTCATGAGTATGTGTCACTACGCCAAGCTCTTAGAAATATGCTCTGGAAATGAAAATCAGGTCATCTTGCTAATGCAATAAATATCATTCTCAGCTCTGAGATCCCTCTGAAATTCCATTTAATGCCTGGAAGTTTGTTTGTTAAAAATTCAAGGTGGAGAATTAGAGCAACTGCTACTGTTGGCTGTATGAGCCTTATAGTGCAGCATAATCATAGGGATGGCTTCCTTTTCCCTTCACCACATAAATAGTACCTCCATTGTTGCCATAGTCTAAGCACAATAAAGCAATTATTCACACTCCAGAAGAGAGAAAATACAGGGTAAAGGTCACCAAGGAGTCTGTCCACTGCCATGTAAGTCTACATTGCAGGCAAGCTCTATTTCAAGGAAAGTGTTAAAGATGGTAGTCTAGAGAAAACAGAACTCATATACCTTCGTAGAACAACAGGCATTAAAATAAAGCCCAAACGCAATAGAAACACAGGCATGAATATGAAACCATTCAAATAGTAGATAAAAATTTGAAAGTATGTCTGAATAATTTGTGAATCTAGAATAATTATCCTTTTAATATATTAATAATGTTTGAAAAACAGGAACAATAAAATGAAAGGAGAAGTTTTGAAAATATTTGCAATTTACTTAATTTTAAAAAGAATTTATTTTTAATGTATAAAAAAATCTCTTAAAAGCTCAGAAAAGTAAAAAATATATTGATAGGATAACCTGTGGACAAAACAGAATAATAGACATATAGCACAAAGCATAAAAAAAATAACACTCAAAGTAAGTTACTTTGATTCCTGGTGAAAGAAATACACAGTAAAACCACACTGATAAAAATATCTACTGCTCACTCATCAGAGTGGCACTGATCAAAACCTTAAGGATGCACTCCTTTTGGCAGGGCAATCGAGAATCGTGCACTGGCAGAACTTGGCAACATTCCCCAGAGTTGCAGATTCATTTATTTTGCTGCACAGCCAGCTTGTCTGGAGTCTCGCTTCAAGATTCACACCAAGTATAGAACAGCACACTGCCATGTCTGCCACTAAAGCACTGGTGTAATAGAAACCCTGGAGCCCAAGAAGGCAGCATCTATTATTTAAATGACTGTACTATGAGGTGAAATTTTACAAAGCACTCTGATGTTGATTTGAAGTGATCCGTAGATGCATTAAGTAGATAAAGAAAGGAAAGAAGAATCAACTAATACATTCACTTTTGTGTCCTGAAAATAATCTTTTATATACCATCTTTGCAGAAGTAAACATTTTGTGACAACATCTGCTTATTTCACACTGAGACTAAAGCAAGTCTTTCTTATTCTTTCATTTTTTTGTTTTCGTTCCCTATGGCTGAAGCACAATTAGGAATTGGAAAATCTCCCCATCCTCCTTCCCTCCTTCCCTCCATCCCTCCCTTCCTTTCTCTTCTTTCAAGGGTTATATAGATTCCTGGGGGACCACTTTCTGATCAGTTTTAATAATAACATTTCACTCCATAGCTCATCATTTGTGTTCTAAGCATGTGCAATGAGTTCCTTCACCATCTACAACAGCCTGATGCTAGTGAAAAGATGTTTCACCTTCCCTGGGTTGCTTAGCAACACCACTCAACAATTTGCTTCATTGCTCCCATGTGCATTACATATCATTGTTCTAATTGGTGTCTCAAGAAACACTAACTGCAGAAATCATTAATTCTCTCTACATACCACTTTGGAAGAATCTCTCTCAACAATTGTAACAGGGGTTAGCATTATTACTACATGTTCATTGTTCCGGGAGTCATAATGCTAAAAAAAAAATAAATCGCTTCAAAGCTTAAAGGGTTCACTTTGTGTATTTTATGCAAATGATTAGATACCATTTCAAATCGGTGCAGCAGAAAGATGCTAAGCAACCCAAACAAAACAATGGTTTATTTGAGGCTTCATCTATATGGAAACTATTGCAATAAGGTGATCAATTAAACAATCTGTTTCAAACAAGTTAATATTTATAAAATCATGGACTGAAAAATCGTGCACATATGTGTGCTTTTTTGTTATTTTATTTTCTCTTCTTACATACATACAGTCAGCTCTTCATATTTTAGAGCTTTAAATCTGTAGATTCAAGCAATCATAGACAGAGGCAAGTAAAAAAAAATTATGATTGCTGCACATGTACAGATTTTTTTTCTTTTCTGACATTACTGACATTACAAAATTGGGTGAGATTGGGTTGTCTAGAGATGATGTAAGGAATACAGGAAGACATGATTGGATTAAATGTAAATATTTTTGCCATTTAAACAAGGAATTAGACTGTTTTGGGATTTTGGTATTGTTGAGGGAGACATTCTAGAACTAAGTCCTCTGGCGTACCAAAAGGAAATTGTATTTCCTACATATGTGATGAGATAGATTTTAAAATCCTCTAGATAAAAGCAACTAAATAGTATGTCCTTGGATTCAGTGGTTTTCCTTATACAGGTTGACCTCAAATAAGAAAATTATTATAATAAAACAAACAGAAGGACTAAGAGAAGAGTAAATATGGCTTTTAGAAAATACATTTATTGCTTGAGTTGGGCAGTTGATGGCAGAGGCCAGTGTGAACCTTATCTAAAGGGGAGATCAGAGACTGTAAAACCTATGAGTAAACAGGAAGCTAGATCCAGACCACCGTCTTTGGTACTTCCAAGACTGGAGGGAACATTTGGGGAGTTGGGGATGATCAGATCCAGGTGCTGTGTGGCCATCTCCCAGGTCCAGGAATCACAAATAGTGTGCCTCCTACCCTTTCCACATACTCGAGAGAGTGCAGGCCCCCAGGTTCAGGGACAATCGGCTCCAACAGCCAGACTCAGAGGCCTCCTGCTCTCCTGAAGGCAGTGTCTAGATTCCTGGGACAGCATCTCAACCTCCAAACCACAGTTTTACTGGCCCCTCTGTGGAGACCAGGTAGACACTAAAGTCATAGGCATCTCAGTTCCAAGATAGCAGAGCCCAGATGACTCTGAGTCCCAAGAGTGCAGTGTCAGG
This sequence comes from Psammomys obesus, assembly GCF_907164565.1. Lineage (NCBI taxonomy): Eukaryota > Metazoa > Chordata > Mammalia > Rodentia > Muridae > Psammomys > Psammomys obesus. Next base: position 3,130,051 of record NW_026590486.1, read on the forward strand.
TGAAAATGTAGGCTGCAGCTCAGCTGCCTTCTGAGGCACCAGATCTCCTATGATAGCCACCTGAGGAAGACACACCTCTACTACTATGTGCTGCTTCGACCTGAGGAACCTGAGCTTCCACCTGAGATGCCCACACTCCACTCTTCAAGGGACCTGTGTCCCTGGTTCTTCAAGTTCCCTGCAACCATGCTCCTGCACGTCAAGGAATCTGGACCAGTATTTCTGCCTGTCAAGGCATCCATGCCCATGCCTTTTGCCCTACCTTCCTAAACACCAACCTCAGTACGGCTGCATCTGAAACACCAGCATCCATTCTTATTTCCCTGTACCTCTCTGGTCATCTTGAAGACTACTCCCGACTCCAGAGATGGGTGGATCCAGTCTTTGGTGCAAGATCAAGGAACAAACAGCCATGAACAATCAGATGGCTGAAGGCCAGCATAAGAACACAGTCAACAAAAACCAAGATAACATGGCTCCACCAGAAATCCCCAAAAAACAATGGATAATATAATGCAGCTGAAACACAAGAAAATTACATTAAATCAATGCTTATGCAGTTATTAGAGGCAGATAAAGAGGAAACAAAAAAAAATCTCTCAAATACAGGAAAATACAACCATACAAATAGAGGCCATCAAGGGCAGACAGGAAACCATACTCAAACAGGTGAATAAAACTGTTCAAGATCCAAAACTAAAATTAGAATCAATAAAGAATATAAAAACCAAAAAAACCCTGGAGATGGAAAACTTAGAGAAGAAATCAGAAACTCAGAGGCAAGCATCACCAACAGAATATAAGAAATGGAGGAGAGACTTTCAAGCATTGAAGATACAATTGAAGAAAGTAATACATCTCTCAAAGAAAACATTAAAACAGAAAAGTTCCTGACAGAAAACATCTAAGAAATCAAGGACACCATGAAAAGAAGAAACATAAGAATAATAGGAATAGATGAAAAAGAAGATTCCCAGTTCCAAGGTCCAGAAAATATTTTCAAGATAATTATAAAAGAAAATTTCCCCATCCTAAGGAAAGAGATGCCCTTAAACATAAAAGCTTTACAGAACACCAAATAGACTAGACCAAAAGATAAATTCCTCCAGCCACATAAAATCAAAACACTAAATCTACAGACAAAGAAAATAGTAAAAGTGGCAAGGGGAAAAGGCCAAGAAATATACAAAGGTAAACCTACCAGAATCACACCTGATTTCTCAACAGAGGCTATGAATGTCAGAAGGGCCTCGGCAGATGTTATGCAGACACTAAGAGACCACAGATGGCAACCCACACTACTAAACCCAGCAAAATTTTCATTCAACATAGATGGAGAAAACAAGACACTCCATGACAAAACTGAAGTTAAGCAATATCTATGTACCAACCCAGCCCTACAGAAAATACTAGAAGGAAAACTCCAACCCAGGTAAGTGAACTACACCCAAAAAATGACAGAATATAAATAACTTCACAATAGCAAAACCAAAATAAAAAAGATACACAAACACACTATTACAACCAACTACACAATAAAAGGAACTAACAATCATCGGTCACTAATATCTCTCAATCTCAATGGACTCAGTTCTTCATTAAAAAGATACAGGCTGAGAGGATCCAAGACAGAGGTATCGACCATGCAGATTATCTGAACAGCAGGACAGCAGTGAGAGCAGGGTTACCTGGAGGCTGTACAGAGGACTCCCAAACCCCAATGTCTGTGTTTCTTACGAGGCCTTTGGGGCACTGGAGCGGCTCTAGGCTCAGAGATCTTTCTGCCTGCTCCCCAGCAGACTAGCCCACCTGGGTTAGAAACAAGGTGGCCAGTACAGCCAGTGAACCCAGCAGAGCTCAGCCACGCTTGGGACTCAAATCCCATTGTTCACCTTCTTGAGGAAGCTTGAGGGAAAATGGAGCAGCTCTAGACTCAGAGATAATTCTGCCTGTGCCCCAACTACCTGGGTCACAAACAGTGAGCAAGCAGAGACAGTGAATCCAGGGGAGACTACTTGAGACTCCAGAGATAGGTGGATGCAGTCTGCAGTACAGGCTCCAAGAATAATCAGATGGCTAGAGGCTGGTGTAAGAATATAGGCAACAGAAAACATGATATCATGGCTTCACCAGAATCTCAAAAAAAAAAAAAAAAACAAAAACAAAACAGATATTCTATTGCAGCTGAAACACAGAGAAATTATCTTAAATCTATAGTTATGCAGTTATTCAAGGCACATAACGAGGATATGAGCAAAAAAGGAGGAAATAAACAAAAAAGGGGGGGCTTCATGGACAGACAGGAATCCACGTTCAAACAGATGAAGGAAATGGTGCAAGATATGAAAACAGGATCAGATGAATGGGGAGGAGGTCCCCCCTATCAGTGGACTTGGCAAGGGGCACGGTGGAGATGAGGGAAGGAGGGAGGGAGGGACTGGGAGGGAATGAGGGATTGGGACATGGTTGGGATACAGAGTTAATAAAATGTAACTGATAAGAAAAAAATAAAATTCAAAAAAAAAAGAAGAAAAAAGATATGAAAACAGAATTAAAATCAATAAAGAAAACAGAAACATAGAAAGCCCTGGAGTCGGAGAACTTAGAGAAGAGATCAGGAACCACAAAGGTAAGCAGAATAAAAGAGATAGAAGAGAGAATCTCAGGCACTGCAGATACAATTGCAGAAGTTGATACATCTCTTAAAGAAAAAATAAAATCAGAAAAGTTATAAATACAAAGCATCCAAGAAATCAAGGACACATGAAAAGACAAAACGTAAGAATAATAGGAGTAGATGAAAAAGAAGATTCCAGGCTCCATGGCCCAGAAAAAAATTTTGAAAAAATCACAGAAGTTTCTGCAAACTTAAAAAAGAGATGCCCATTAACATAAAGAGGCCTACCAAATAGACTAGACCAGAAAAGAAACTCCTCCTGCCACACAATAATAAAAACACTAAATATACACACAACAACAACAACAAAATATTAAAAGCAGCAAGGGAATAAAGTTAAGTAACATAAAGCCAAACCTATCAGAATATCACCAGACTTCTTAACAGAGACTGTGAAAGCCAGAAGGGCCTGGGCAGATATCTTGCAGAAGCTTAGAGATCACAGATGCCAACCCAGACTACAATATCCAGCAAAACTTTCAATCAACATAGATGGAGAAAACAAAATATTCTAGGACATAACTAAATTTAACAATATACACACAGCAATCCAGCCCTACAAAAGATACTAGAAAGAAAACTTCAACCCAATGAGATCAAGTACACTTAGGAAAACACAAAATAAAAACACCTTCACACCAAAAAATAAATAAATAAAAGGAAAATGAACACACAAATATACAATCACCACCAACTCCATAATAAAAGGAACTAGGAATCATTGTGCACTAATATCTATTGATATAAATGATCTCAACTCTCCAATAAAAAGACACAGACTAACAGATTGGTTGAGGAAACAGGATCCAACTTTCTTCTGCATTCAAGATAAACACCTCTGCAACAAAGACAGATATTACATCAGAGTAAAGGGTTGGAAAAAGTTTTTCCAAGCAAATGGACACAAAAAGCAAGATGGAGTAGTCATCCTAATATCTAATAAAATAGACTTTCAACCAAAGTTAATCAAAAGAGATGGAGAGGAACACTTCGTTCTCATCAAAGGAAAAATCCACCAGAAGGACATAACAATCCTGAACATCTATGCAACAAACACAAGCACTCTTGCATTTGTCAAAGAAACATTATTAAAGCTTAAATCACACATCGATCCCAACACCTTACTTCAACATCCTACACTCACCAAGGGACAGATCATTGAGACCGAAGCTAAACAGAGAAATAATGACACAGAGTTGTTAGATCAAATGGACCTAATAAATGTCTACAGAACCTTTCATCCAAACACAAAAGAGTATACCTTCTTCTCAACACCTCATGGAAACTTCTCTAAATTTAACCATATAGTCAGGCACAATGCAAGTCTCAAAAGATACAAGAAGACTGAATAATCTCTTGAATCAGACCACCATGGTCTAAAACTAGACCTCAACAATAACAGAAATAACAGAAAGCTTAAACACTCATGAAAATGGAAAAACTCTCAATGACAACTGGGTCAGGGAGGAAATGAAAGAACTTAAAAACTTCCTAGAAATTTATGAAAATGAAGGTAACTTATCCTAAGTTATGGAACACAATGAAAGCAGTGCTAAAGGGAAAATTCATAGCACTAGTGCCTTCATAAAGAAAGAAATTCAAGGCATCTCATACAAGAAACTTAACGGCACAGCTGAAAGTATGACCAAGTAGGCTTCATCCCAGGCATGCAGGGGTGGTACAACAGAAGAAAATACATCAGTGTAATCTACTACTAAGCAAAGGGGAAAAAAACCCCACATGATCATCTCCTTAGATGCTGAAAAAGAATTTGACAAAATTCAACACACATTCATGTTTAAAGTTTTGGAGAGATCAGGAATACAAGGCACATAGCTAAGCATAACAAAGACAATTTAAAACAAGCCTATAGCTGACATCAAACTAAATGGAGAGAAACTTAAATAAATCTCACTGAAATCAGGGATAAGGCATGGCTGCCCACTCTCTCCTTATCTCTTCAATATAGTTCTTGAAATCTAAGCTAGAGCAATAAGACAACTAAAGGAGAGCAAAGGGATGCAAATTATAAAGGAAGAAGTCAAATTATCACTATTTGCAGATGATATGATAGTATACATGAGTTACCCAAAAAATTCTGCCAGAGAACTCCTTCAGTTGATAAACACCTTCAGCAATGTGGCTGGATAAAAAAAAAAATTAAAAGAAAAATGAATCTCTCTTGTATACAAAAGACAAATAGGCTGAGAAATATATTAGGGGAACCAACACCCTTCGCAATAGCCACAAATAATATTAAGTACCTTGGTGTGACTCTAACCAAACAAGTGAAAAACTTATATGAAAATAACTTCAAGTCTCTGAAGAAAGAAACTGAAGAAGATATCAGAAGATGGAAAGATGTCCCATGCTCATGGATTGGGAGAACATTCTACAGATTCAATGCAATTCCCATCAAAATACCAAGACAAGTTTTTACAGATGTTGAAAGAACAATTCTCATTTTAATAAGAAAAAACAAGAAAAAAACAGAATAACTAAAACAATTTTGTGTAGTAAAAGATCTTCTGGTGTTATCTCCATCCCTGATCTCAAACTGTACTATAGACCAACGGTAATAAAAATGGCATGGTACTGACATAAAAACAGACTGGTGGATCAATGGAATTAAAATAAAGACCCAGAAATAAACTCACACACCTACGGAAACTTAATTTTTGACAAGGAAGATAAAGCCATACAACGGAAAAAAGACAGCATCTTCAACAAATGGTGCTGGTCTAACTGGACGTCTACATGTAGAAAAATGCAAATAGGCCCATATTTATCACCCTGCACAAAGTTAAAGTCCAAGTGGATCAAAGACCTCAACATAAAACCAGATATACTAAATCTGTTAGAAGAAAAATTGGGGAAAAACCTTGACCTCATTGGCACAGGAGACAACTTCCTGAACAGAACACCAATAGCACAGGCCCTAAGATCAACAATCAGTAAGTGGGAACTCATGAAACTGAAAACCTTTTATAAAGCAAAGGATACTGTCATCAGAACAAAGTAACAGCCTGGGAAAAGATCTTCACCAACTCTACATCTGACAGAGAGATAATATCCAGAATATATAAAGAACTGAAGATTTTAAACACCAACAAACCAAGTAATCCAATTAAAATGATGGGGTGCAGAGCTAAACAGAGAATTCTCAATACAGGAATACTGAATGGCAGAGAAACATTTAATGAAATGCTCAATGTCCTTAGTCATCAAGGAAATGCAAATCAAAACCTGAGATTTCACTTCACAACCATCAAAATGGTTAAGATCAAAACCTCAAGGAATGATGATTGCTAGAGAGGATGTGGAAAAAGGAAAAGCCTCCTCCATTGCTGGTGGGAACGTAATGTTGTACAACCACTTTGGAAATCAATCTGGCTCATCCTCAGAGAATCAGGCATAGTGCTACCTCAAGATCCAGCTATACCACTCCTAGGCATATACCCAAAAGATGGCCCACCATTCAATAAGGACATTTGCTCAAGTATGTTTATCGCACCTTCATTTGTAATAGCCAGAATCTGGAAACAACGTAGATATCCTCTACTGAGGAATGGATACAGAAATTGTTCTACATTTACACAATGGAATACTACTAAGCAATTAAAAACAAGGAAATCATGAAATTTGCAGGAAAGTGGTGGGAACTAGAAAAGATCATCATGAATGAGGTAACCCAGAAGCAGAAAGACACATATGGTATATATTCACTTTTAAGTAAATATTAACCATATAATATAGAATAAACAGACTAAAATCGATAGTTCTTTTTTCCCAAAGAAAACAAATATTTATTCAGTTCCCAAATAGAATTCCTCTATGCTTGGTATAACTATACAGGGATTACTATCACACCAGATAACAACATTTTATTTTGTTACATTAAAAGGTAAGACCCATACCGTGACCACACAAAGTCACCCAACTGCAAATGCAAATATCCAACAATAATGCAGAGAGAATAATGGTTCATGTCAGTAATAATCAAAGAATCAGAAGGCAAAGCAGGATACAGCTTTCACCTATTATTGTAGGACTACAGGCTTTCTTTCTTGGCATTGTGGTTTCTATTTACATGCTTGTTAATTTTGTTCTCTAACTTTGGTATGCTACAGTAGCAAGAGTCAAGAGAATATAGAGCTGTTTTTGGTGACTTGCCAATGAAAGACTATCCTAAGGGCATATACTGAAATACTAAAAACATTGTATTCACAAGATTGATCACGACATTATTTGTAAGACTGAAAATTTGGAAATAACCTAAATTTCCACCAACTGGAAGAAGGTTGAGAAAATTACAATAATACTATGTAATAACACATATCATAAAATCTGTAGTTCTAAATAAGCTAAACAACAAGGAGGACCCTAGGGAAAACGCTTAATCCTCTTTCAGGATGGCAAACAAGATAGACATTGAAATTAGAAGAAGACAAGGAACAGGACAGGAGTCTTCTAGGACCTCTGAAAGACTCTACCCACCTGAGTATCAAAGGAAATACTGATACTCATAACCAAACTTTGGGCAGAGTGCCAGAATCCTTATGGAAGTAGCACAAGATAGAAAGACCTGGAGGGGGAAGGAACTCCACAAAGAGGACAATACAGACAAAAAAAAATTAAATAAAACTGGGCCCAGGGGGTCTTCCAGAGACCGATACTCCAACCAAGGGCCATGCATGTGGAGGACTTAGGCTCTCTGCTCAAAGAAAGCCCAGAGGCTGCTCAGTTTCCAAGTGGGTTCCCTAGTAAGTGCTACAGAGACTGTCTCTGATATGAACTCATTAGCTGGCTCTTTGATCACCTCCTCCTGGGGGTTCGGTGCAGCCTTGCCAGGCCATAGAAGAAGATGCTGCTGCCAGGATTGATGATAAACTAGTGTCAGATAGAAGGGGAGAAGGTCCTCCCCTATCAGGAGACTAGGGAATGGCATAGGGGCAGAAAAGGGAGGGTGGGTGGGACTGAGAGGAGAGGAGGGAAGAGGCTGCAGCGGAGATACAAAGTGAATTAATTAATCGTTTTATATATATATATATATATATATATATATATATAAAGTTAAATTAAAATTATCTGAAAGAATAAAAAGACACAGGCTAACAGAATTGTTGTGGAAACAGTATCCAACATTCTATTTCATTAAAGAAATATACCTCAGCAACAAAGATAGATACTAATTCAGAGTAAAGGGCTGGAAAAAGATTTTCCAAGAAAATTGACACAAGAAGCAAGGTGGAATAACCATCCTAATATCTAATGAAATACACTTTCCAAGATGAGCAACCATATGATTGTTTTCTCTGGACTGAGCTGAATGGATAACCTCCCATGCTCATTCATTCATTCATACTTTGACTTGAGTACCAGTACCAGTACTAGTCATGTAGTAGCTTGGTAAAATAATGCTGTGGATTATTTTAAATGTTTCACACTCAGATTCCTGCTACTTTTATTGGTGAATCACCATGCATGCATATGAATGTGCTCATATATATATGCATGAGCAAATGCACAGATGGGTATCAGGTACCTTTTTTTGAGTTACTTAATGTATGAGATAAAGTATCCAGTACTGAAAATTTTTTCATCATTTTGATACTTTAAAATTCAGTGAATTGATGTTGAAGCCATAGCAAAGGCTGAAACATGGTGAGATACAATGAAGAAAATTGGTTGCCACAAATTATGGTGTGAACAATCTTCCCATCTTGAGTAGCATTACATGTTTAGGGAATTTGTTGTAAAGGTGATGATGTCCCTGGCTTTCTTACAATCGTGTATACTAACTTGTACTAGCAGGAATGAACTTGCATTCCTTGTTACCTAAAAGAGCTGACACGTAGCAGATGTGTAGCATGGTCATCATGTGGGTCCTCGGACGATGAGTGTAGGAGTTGTCTCTGACTCTGTTGTGTGCTTTTGGGTCCCTTTTCTCTTGCTGGGCAGCCTTGTCTTGCCTCAGTGGGAGAGGGTGCACTTAGTGCTGCTGTGACTTGAGGTACCAGATTGGGTTGGTATCCCTTGGAAGCCTCCCCTTCTCTGAGAAGAAGGAGGACTGGGGAAGAAGGCATGAGGGTGGTACTGGGATGAGAGGAGGGAGATGGCTGAGATGAGGCTCTAAAATGATTAAATAAATAATAAATGAAATCAACAACATGAGAACAGAAAAAAATGAGCTAAGTGTACGCAGGTTATAAAGGTAAAACAGACAGCAGCCAGTATGTGTGGAAGTTATTTGGGCTTTGAAAATATAGGTTAATGTGAGATTACATTTCAGAAGCTTAAGATATAAACAAGTGTCAAAATTGAAATACTTTTCAAGGAAAAATTCTTTGGCTGGTCAACTTGACATTCTATTTCAATACATATTCTTTGACTTTTTGAAGTAGTCTAGAGGTAGTCAGGCATGCACCTCTTACTTGTGTGAGTCCTGAGTCCTGAAGTTTCTTAATTGAAATTCTCTGGTAGAAGATGTAAGTGACATAAATAGATGCTTTCCAGCCAGAATCGTACTCATAGCTGTTAGAGTAAACTCTTTACAGACTGAGCTCTTCTTTTCTATCTCAGAGCAGATTGGAGAAAGAATGTGAAATGTCATTAGACACAGGCATAGCAATAGCAACTCTCAGCTGAGAACCTGGTATAGAAAGAGAAAGCACGCAAGCGAGAAACAGGCATGTGACACAGGACATCCACAGTGAAGTCATGGAAGAAAAGTTTATTTTCCTTCTAAAACTTATCTTTTTAGAGGAAGGACATACACATCTTCAAAACTAGTAGAAATGCTTAAATTAAATCTTATTAGTGAAAAGTAAGGTCTGGGCATGGATCATTAGAGCCATGGTTCTGTATTGAGATTTTAAGACTGTGTTTAGCCATTCTCTGAAAAGATGACTTTTTCACTTCTCTATGCTGTAGAGTCCATGTCCTTTCTAAACTTAATCCTACGATATTTTTAATATATAAATAAAATGCATTGTTAGTAGTTTGCAATATAGTAAAACAGCAACTGCACAAAAAATTTACAAATTGGGAATCTATGAAAAAAGACAATAAACTCAAAATTAAACACACATTGATACCCTGGTCACTATGATAATGATGTTGTAATATATTATATATTGGAATAATGCAACTGGGAAGCTTAGCTTCTGAAGAGAAAGTTTGGGGACTCTGTGTATAAATAAAATCAGGATTTTGAAGTTTAATTGATAGAAGTTTTAGGTAAATAATATTTTATGATATATGGTTCATTTTATTCTTTCTATATGACAACTTCGATGTATAGTTCTAATGTTGTTTGTATAAGTTGATAAAAAAAAAAACTAGAATTAACCTAAGCAGAGCTACAATTTGATCATGTGACATTTTTAATCTTCTTTCCAACCATATTTTGGAAAAAAAATGTACTTTTGTAAACAAGAGAGCCCCACCAGTTCCCAGGGCAGTGGAGAGTAAGAGGTGGCTATGGAAAGGATGCATTCAAGGCTCCTTTCTTTCCCTTTCTTTAGATCTGGGCATGGATTGGCACTAGTCAAATTGTTTTAAAAAGGTATCATTTAAACAGGCTCTAAGAGCAACAATCAATAAATGGGACCTCATGAAACTGAAAAGCTTCTGTAAAGCAAAGGACACTGTCCTCAGAACAAAACGACAGCCTACAGATTGGGACCCTATATTTAACAGAGGGCTAATATCCAGTATATATAAAGAACTAAAGAAGTTAAACAGTAAAAAGTCAAGTAATCCAATTTAAAAATGGGGTACAGAGCTAAACAGAGAATTCTCTGCAGAGGAATATCGAATGGCAGAGAAACACTTAAAGAAATGCTCAACCTCATTAGCCATCAGAGAAATGCAAGTCAAAACGACCCTAAGATTTCACCTTACACCCATCAGAATGGCTAAGATCAAAAACTCAAGAGACAACACATGCTGGAGGGCTTGTGGAGAAAGGGGAACCCTCCTCCACTGCTGGTGGGAATGTAAACTTGTACAACCACTCTGGAAATCAATCTGGCACTTTCTCAGACAACTAGGAATAGTGCTTCATCATGATCCAGCTATACCACTCCTAGGCATATATCCAAAAGAGGCTCAAGTACACAATAAGGACATTTGCTCAGTCATGTTTGTAGCAGCCTTATTTGTAATAGCCAGAAGCTGGAAACGGCCCAGATGCCCCCCAGTGGAGGAATGGATGCACAAACTGTAGTATATCTACACAATGGAATATTACTCGGCAATAAAAAACAAGGAAATAATGAAATTTGCAGGTAAATGGTGGAATCTGGAAAAGATCATCCTGAGTGAACTATCCCAGAAGCAGAATGATGCACGTGGTATATACACAGTCATATAGACATATAATATAGGATAAACCTACTAAAATCTGTACACCTGAAGAAACTAATCAAGAGGAAGGATTCTTGCTAAAATGCTCAATTCCTATCCAGAAAGGCAAAGAGGCTGGACATCAGAAGAAGAAGAAAAGTGGGAACAAGTCAGGAGCCTGCCACAGAGGACCTCTGAAAGGCTCTGCCCTGCAGACTATCAGAGCAGATGCTGAGACTTATGGCCAACTGTTGGGCAGAGTGCAGGGAATCTTATGAAAGAAGTGGGAAATAGTAAGATCTGGAGAGGACAGGAACTCCACAAGGACAGCAACAGAACCAGAAAACTTGAAAACAGGGGTCTTTCCAGAAACTCATACTCCAACCAAGTACCATGTATGGAGATAACTTAGAACCCCTGCACAGATGTAGCCCATGGCAGTTTAGTGTCCAAGTGGGTTACATAGTAATGAGAAGAGGGCCTGCCTCTGATATAATCTGATTGGCCTGCTCTTTGATCACCTCCCCCTGAGGGGGGAGCAGCCTTACCAGGCCAAAGAAGATGACAATGCAGCCACTCCTGATGAGATCTAATAGACTAAGTTCAGAAGGAAGGAGAGGAGGACCTCCCCTATCAGTGGACTTGGGGAGGGGCATTCATGAAGAAAGGGGAGGGAAGGTGGGATTAGGAGGGGAGGAGGATGGGGTTTATGGGGGGATACAAAGTGAATAAAGTGTAATTAATAAAAGTTAAAAAAATAAAAATAAATAAAAATAAAGAGATGAAGAAGGAAACTTCATATTCATCAAAGGAAAATCCACCAAAAGGACATCTCAATTCGAGCATATATGCCCCAAATAAAAGGGCACTCACATTTTTCAAAGAAACACTAATAAAGCTTAAAGCATACATTGATCCCCACACATTAATAGTGAAAGACTTCAAGACCCCACTCCCACCAAAGGATATATCAATGAAACAGAAGCCAAACCGAGAAACAATGTCACTAACCGATGTCATGAATCAAATATACCTAACAGACATCTACAGAACTGCCCCCCAAAAAAAGAATAATATACTTTCTTCTCAGGACCTCATGGAACCTTCTCCAAAATTGACCATATAGTCAATCAAAAAGAAAGACTCAGAAAGAGATTGTAGACATGCCATACAAGCAAATTAATGGCATACCTGAAAGCCCTAGGGGAAAAAAAAAAGAAAAAAAGAAGCAGACACACCCAAGAGGAATAGGCAGCTGGATATCAACAAACCTAGGGCTGAAATCAATAAATTAGAAACAAAACAATTCAAAGAATCAATGAAACCAAGAGCTGCTTCTTTGATAAAATCAACCAGATTTAAAAAAAAAAAACTTTAGGTAAACTAACTAAAAGGTAGAAGAGAGACACTCCAAACAAACTTAAAGAAAAAAGCCACATGATCATCTTAGATTCAAAAAAAAAAAAAAAAAAAAAAAGAAAGAAAGAAAAAAAACAAAATATTTGACAAAATCTGACAACAGTTCATCTTTGAAGCCTTGGAGAGATCAGGGATACAAGGGCACATACCTACAGCAAACCTATAGCCAACATCAAAATAAATGGAAAGTAACTTAAATCAATTCCACTGAAATCAAGGACAAGCCTAGGCTGCCAACTCTTTCAGTGTCTCTTCAATATAGTACTGGAAGTCCTAGCCAGAGCAATGAGATAACTAAAGGAGATCAAGGGAATACAAATTGGAAAGGAAGAAGCCAAAGTATCACTATTCAAAGATAATAAGATAGTATACATAAGTGACCAGAACAATTCTACCAGGGAACTTCCACAGCTTTATCAAAGTGGCTGGATACAAAGTTAATTTAAAATGATCAGTAGCCTTCCTGTATACAAAAGACAAATGAGGTGAGAAATAAATGAAAATAATAACCTTCACAATACCTACAAGAACATGAAGCATCTTGTTGTAACCCTATAACAAAGCAAGTGAAAGACTTGTTTGAGAAAAAAATTTAAGTCTCAGAAAAAAGAAATAGAAGAAGATATCAGAAGATGAAAAGATCTCCCATGCTTATGGATTGGTAGGATCAACATAATAAAAACAGCCATGTTACCAAAACCAATCTACAGATCAATGCAATCATCATCAAAATACCAACACATTTTTTTACTGACCTTGAAAGAACAATTCTCAACTTCATGTGAAAAAACAAAAACCTAGAATAGTTAAAACAATCCTGTATGATAAAATATCTTTAGGAGGTATTTCCATCTCAGATCTCAAGCATTACTATAGAACAACAGTAATAAAAAACGGCATGATACTGGCATAGAAACAGTCTGGTCCATCAATGGAATCTAATTGAAGACCCAGAAATAAACCTACATACCAATGGACACTTAATTTTTTAAAAAGGAGCCAGTATCATACAATGGAAAAAAGATAGTCTCTTCAACAAATAACTCAGATCTAACTTGGTATCTCCATATAGAAAAATGCAAATAGATCGTATCTATCACACTGCAATAAATTAAAGTCCAAGTGAATCAAAGACCTCAACATAAAACCAGACACACTAAACCTACCAAAAGAAAAATTTGGAATAACCTTGAACTCATTGGCACAAGAGACAGTGTCTTCACAGAATACCAACAGCACAGGCTCTAAGATCAACAATCAATAAGTGGGACCTCATGAAACTGAAAATGGGATACAGAGCTAAACAGAATTCTCAGGAGAGGAATATTGAATGGCAGAGAAACATTTAAAGAAATGTCACCAGGGAAATGTAAATCAAAACGGCTCTGAGATTCAGAATAGCTAAGATCAAAAATTCAAGTAGTGTAGCAAGGCTGCTCCTCCCTCGGCAGGCTGTGTGTGTGCGTCAAAGAGCCAGCCATTGAGTTCATGTCACAGACAGTTCCTGTTCCCCTTACTAGGGTAACCCACTTGGATGCTGAGCTGTCATGGGCTATATCTGAGCAGAGGTTCTAGGTTATATCCATGCATGGTCCTTGGTTGGAGAAACCGTATCAGAAAAGACTCCTGGACCCAGATATATTTGGTCCTTGTGGAACTCCTATCCTCTCCAGGTCATACTAACTCCCTCTTCTTTTATATGAGTCTCTGCACTCTGCCCAAGGTTTGGTTATGAGTCTCACCATCTGCTTTGATACACTGCTAGGTAGAGATTTTCAGAGGCCCTCTGTGGTAGGCTCCTCTCCTGTTACTTGTTTTCTCCTGCTTCCAATGTCTATCCCATTTGTCTTTCTAAGTGAAGATGGATCATCTTACCCTGGGTCCTCTTTCTTGTTTATCTTCTTTAGGTGTACAGATTTTAGTATATTTATCCCGTCTTATAAGTCTAGTGTCCATTGCAGCCTGTCCTGAAGAGACCTGATAAGCTAGGGTCAGATGGATAGGGAGGAGAACCTTCCCTACCAGTGGACTTTGAGAGGGGCAGGGAGAAGATGAGTGAGGGAGAGTAGGGTTGAGAGGGAATGAGGGAGGAGGCTACAGCTGGGATACAAAGTAAATCAACTCTAACTAATATAAAAAATAAAAATTAAATTAAAAAAATCAAGTGAAAGCACATGCTGGAGAGGATGTGGAGAAAGAGGAATAATCCTCTGCTAGTGGGAGAGTAAATTTATACAACCAATATGGAAAACAATTTGGCACTTTCTTGGACAATTGAAAGTAGTGTTCACTCAACACTCGGCTGTACCATTCTTGGACATATACCCAAAAGATGCTACACCAAACAACAAGGACATTTGCTGAACGATGTTCATAGCAGCTTTATTTCTAATAGCCGGAATCTGGAAACAACCCAGATGTCCCTGAAACAAAGAAAGGATACAGAAATTGTGGCACTTTTACTCAATTGAATACTACTCAGCTATTAAAAACAAGGAAATCATTAAATTTACAGGCAAATGGATGGAACTAGAAAAGATCATCCTGAATGAGGTAACCCAGAACCATAAAAAGAGACATACAATATACTCACTTATAACTGGATATTAGCCATATAATACAGGATAACCACACAACATCCACAGACCTAAAGAAGCTAAATAACAAGGAGGACCCTTAGGAGGATGTTTTATTCTCATTCAGAAAGGCAAATATAATAGACACTATAAGTGGTTGAAGAGAGAGAACAGGATGGTAGCCTACCATAGATGTCTTCTGAAAGTCTTGATCCAGCAAGAAATGGAAGCAGATGCTGAGACTCACAGCCAAACTTTGGGCAAGGAGTTGTAGGAAAGAGCTGGGGAATAGAAGGACCCAGAGGGCCAGCAGCTCCATAAGAAGACTTACAGAGCCAACAAATTTGGGTCCATGGTGGCAAGCAGAGTCTAATGCACCAACCAAGGACAATGCATGGAGAAGACCTTGCTCAGATGTAGCCAATAGACAACTCAGGCTCATCTTTCCCAACTAAGGAGCGCAGGGCCTATCTCTGACATGGACTCTGTTGCCTCCTCTTTGATCATTTCCCCCTGGTTGGGCTTTGAGGGCTTGCCAGGCTATAGAGTAAGAGGATGCAGGCAGTCCTAATAATATATAAATGATAGCCTAGGGTCATATGGTAAGGGAGGAGGGTTCCCCTTTCTGAGAAATAGGGGAGGGGGATAGGAGGAAAGAAGAAGGGAGGGTGGGACCAGGAGAAGATGAGGGAGGGGTCTACAATCAGGATATAAAATGAATAAGTTATAAAAATAAATTTAAATAAAAAGAATATATCAATTGCAAATAATTTTCTGGTCAGAGATTTTTTTTCTGATTTAACCTTGTTCTCATCTTATGCATTATTTCACTGTGTCTGTGAATTCATATGTATATCAACATGTTGTGTCTGAAAGATACTGTTTCTTGCAGTCATCCACTGATTCTTAAAATATTTTCAGTGCTTCATCTGCATAGATCCCAGAGTCATAAGAAAGAGGTTTGACAAAGGTATCTTATGATCTTTCACTATCTTCACACTTCATGTTGTGTGTCTCTTTTTTAATTACTATTTTCTTCAATAAGAAGCTTTTTTGACAAGGATTGAAGGATTCTCAGATTTATGGGTATAGCAATAGATCATCAGGTATAATTTTATTGCTAATTTCCTTTAGCAGAATAATAGAACTTTCTTTTAGAGTATATGTCCTTTCTATTCTCATGTTGTTGGTCTCATTAACAATGTTAGATGTGGATTCCATCTTATGAAGGTTGACTTAAATCCAATCAAAAAGTAGTTTGTAACTTCCATAACAATTGTGACACTGTGGCAACACTATATCTTGCAGGCAGGACAGTGTTGTGGGTTGAAGAGTTTATACTGGGTAAGATTGGTGATTATTTTCTCTGAAAGTATAATGTAAATTACCGTCCATTACTATGAAAGCTAGTCAGTAGTGGTTAAGCTTCTAGTTGGCACCAGCTAAATCTTCCATGTTCAATGACATAAGTGATGTCTTCAGCAATAAGACTTTACTAACAAGTTGTGCCAGTAACCAGTAGAATTGAAAAATACTTGTTATACTGGGATATCTACGGAACCCCTTTGACCAACAAATCAACAAAATGTAACCCATTTGTGGTATTATGGGTTTTACTTGGTTTCATTTGATGTCTACTTGGGGCATTGTCTTCTTCTTTAAATGGTAACTCCATTTAAATTCTCTTTTATATACTTTAGAAAGCTTTTAGAGTAATTAGTTTCTATATGGCCTTTAAAAGTGTTTTCATGTTGGCCATACCTATCTGTATTTTCTCCTTTATCCTGTCCTTCAATCCTCTGATTTAATTCACTTACTTTTCTTTTTAGAAATTCATAACATTATATACTATTTCCCTTTTCATGGAAAATCTACTCCTCAACTCTGGTCCCTTACTTGGTCCCTAATCTCTGCAGATATTATAAATTAAACTCACATATCTAAAGCTTAGAAGCTAATATCCATATATAACAGCAAACAAGCCATGTTTGTCTTCATGGCTTTCTGTTACCATACTCAGAATGATTGTTTTTAGTTCCATCAATTTACCTGCAATTTTCCTGATTTCATTTGTCTGAGTGGCTAAATAAAATTCTATTGTTTAAATGTACCACATTTTTTTAAATATCCATCTTTTAGTTAATGGGCATCTAGGGTATTTCTAATTTCTGCTTAGTATGTATAGAACAATGATCATAGATGAACAAATATTGTTGTACTAAGATTCAGTTCTTTGGTTATATGACCAAGAGTGATACAGCTGGCTCTTCCGCAGATCTACTTGCAGCCTTTGTGAGTACATCTTCCTCGTTCTTTTCACAGTGGCTATACCAGTTTTCACCCTGATTGGCAGTGAATAATTAATCCATTTCCCCCAGCATCCTCTCCAGCATCAATTCAAACTTGATCATTGTCATTTTGATTGGAAATGAAATCTCAAAGCAGTATTAATTTGTATTTCCTTGATAGCTAAGGTTATTGAATATTTTAAAGTGTTTCTTATCTATGTGTGTTTCATCTTTTGAGAACTATGTTTAGTCTTATACCCAATTTTAATTGGATTGTTTACTTGATGTGCAGTTTTTAATTCTTTGCATTTTCTAGATACTAACCCTTTGTCAGATGTATAATTGGTAAAGATATTTTCCATTCTGTATGACTTGACTCCGCCTGAATGATGATGTCCCTTTCTGTACAGAAGCTTTGTAACTTCATGAGTTTTCATTTATTCATTGTTGTTCTTAATGGGAGTGCTTTGAGGGTCCTGTTCAGTAAGTTCTTTCTTGTGCCAATAAGTTCAGACCTATTCCCTACTTTTTTTTCTATCATATTGGTTGTATGTTGAGGTCTCTGGTTCATTTATAATTGAGTTTGTGCAGGTAATAAATACATATCAATCTGCATTATTTTATATGCAACCACCCAGCTTGACAAAAATATTTGCTAAAGATGTTGTCTTTTCTCCAGTGTGTATTTTCAGCTTTCTTATGAAAAATCAGTGTTCTCTGTGTATGCAGAGTTATGTCTGGATCTTAAAATTTATCCTTTAACGTGTCTATTTTAAGAGCAACACCACCTTATTTTTATTAGTATAACTCTTTAATACATCTTGAAATCTTCAATGATGATACCTACATCAGTTCTTTTACTATTCAGAATTGTTTTGGAACACAATGAAAGCAGTTCTAAGAGGCAAGTTCATTGCACTAAGTGTCTAGATCAAAAAAACTGAAGAGATCTCATATTGATTATTAATGGTATGCCTGAATTATTTAGAAAAACAAGAAGAACTAAGACATCAAAAGAATTGCTAAAAGAAACAAACACAGGGCTGAAATCATTGAAATAAAAAGAGATATTTGAAAACAAAACAACAAAAAAGAATGAATGAAACAAAAAGTTAGTTGTTTGAAGAAAAAGCAATAAGGTTGACAAACCTTTCGCTAATGTAACCAAAGAAAGAGAGATAAGATCCACACTAATAAAAATGAAGATAAGAAGGGGAAAATTACAAGCTCTAAGGAAATTCAACCTTGTGAGGCCATACTTACAAATATGTATTCCCCCAATCTGGAAACCCTAAAAATAACAGATTAATTTCTTATTTCTTTGGTATGACCTAGTAAAGAATTAAGATGGAACAAAGTATTTAAGCAGACCCACAAGCCCTAGTGAAATAGAATTAGTAATTTAAAAATCTCCAAACTGAAAAAAAGCCCAATAGCAGATAGATTCCGGATATAATTCTACCAGATCTTTAAAGAAGAATTAATGTCAATAATCCTCAAATTATTCTGCAGAATAGAAATTTTAAAAACATGTTCTTTTTATGTAGCAACTATTATTCAGATACCCAAACCAAAGACTCAAAAAAGAGATAGAACTGTAAAACAATCTTCCTTATGAACATAGGTGAAAAAATTCTCAAAAAATACCTGTGAACAAAATTCAAGAACACATCAAGAATATTATCCACCATGATAAAATCCATCCCACAAATACAGGGATGGTTTAACATACATAAGTCAATAAATGTAACACACCACATAAACAGATAGTAAGATAAAGGCCACATGATCATTTCATTAGATGCAGATAAAGCTTTTGACAAAATCTAACACTGTATGTCTAATACAGCTAACATAATAAAGATGATTTACAAGCCCAGAGACAACATTATTCTCAACAAAGGGGAACTCAAAGCAATTCCACTAAAATTGGTGGATGAGACAATGTTGTCTAATCTCACCATATCTATTCACTATAGTACCTGAAGTCCTAGTTAATCAATAAGACAACTAAAGGAGACCAAGAAATACAAATAGGAAAGGAAGAAGTTACAGTTTTCTTATTTGTAGAGGATATGATTTTATAAATAAAAGACCTTAAAGACTTTACCAGGAAACTCTTACAGCTGATAAACACTTTCTGCAAAATAGCAGGATACAAAATTAGCACATAAAATCAGGAATCTTCCTATACACAAATAATAAACAGACTGAGAAAAAAATCAGGGAAACAATGTCTTTCAGAATAACCTCAGAAAGAAAGAAAGAAAGAAAGAAAGAAAGAAAGAAAGAAAGAAAGAAAGAAAGAAAGAAAGAAAGAAAGAAAAGATAAGAATAGAAAGAAAAGAAACAATCTTTGGATAACTCTAACCAAGCAAGTGAAAGGCTTGTATAATAAAGTCTTAAGATGTTGAAAACAGGAATTTAAGAAGATACCAGAATATGGCCCTCCTCTGCTCGGGAACTGGTGGTATTAGTTTTGAAAATGGCCATCCTACCAAAACCAATCTGCAAATTCAGTTCACTCCCCAACAAAATTCCAATGCAATTGTTCACAGATATTGAAAAAACATCTGCAATTTTATATTTCAAATAGTTTAATACAGTTTGTGGTTTTGTAAGTATGAAATTTATAGACATGGAGAGTTGAATGTATGTATTATGGTCTGGAATCTGGAGATGGTAAGAGCATTCTAAACTTCAGAAACCACAACCGAGCGTGATAATGCCTAAGTTAGGGCTTACTGCCCTCCTTAAAGCACCAGCACTTAACTAGGAGGAATATTATTTAATTCCTGCTCACACTTGTCAATGTCTGAGCAAAGCGATGGCCAATCATGATAGACAGTCATAAATAACTAATGCCATCCTTGATCTTTCTGAGTCTCCCCTTTGTATCTAGTATTAAGGGAAGAGGATAGATCAAACTATCTTTTTTCTGAAAAGGGAGTTCAGGGGTGGCTGGCCCAGTGGCAAAGCCTGTTAACCAGCTTAGCCTCTAGGGGGAGCCCAAGTCTATTTTCCCAAAACGTAAATCGACTTCAATTTGGTAGGAAGAGGTACCTCCTTACTGAAAGATGCACCTTTGGGGCAGATGGAACATGGCTTTCTCCGTGTCCGGGCGCTACAGTCCAAGAGTCTGTACTCTGTAAACAGTTTCTGCTCGCCCCATCCCGACCCATGACTGCCCCTTTTGCGGGTTTGAAATCACCTATGGCTTTTCTTTTTTGCAATTCTACTGTCAAGATATTCCTTCTAGCTGTAGGTGAGCTTGCATGGAGGTGCCAGCTATAATATTACAGGGTTATTGACTGATTTTGAATTTATGATAAGAAGCAATCCATCACATAATGCATGGACGGTATAACCTCCAGGTATAGAGGAAACTGGTCCCTTCTGCTCATCATTCTGAGAACCCTAGTTTCTTGCTTTGGGCTGAGAGCCAGCCTTAACTGCAGCTGCTTGCCACAGCCAATTCTTTGTTAGGACGTTTCTGGACCCAAATTGATGCTATGAAGCTTTCTTGTCAACATGATTTCTGTCCATATTTTCTGAGTTCAAGCTGCAACACCTAATTCAATTTGCTAATGTCATGGCACATCACCGATCCCAAAGCGGGGGGGGGGGGGGGGGGGGGAAGAAAGGGAGGGAGGCTTAAGGAGTATCTTCATGGTGATCTTAGACACAATGCATTCATTACAACTTGTCCTGAGTAACAAACAGAGATGTTTCTTTTAAATGTCTGAAATGTATTAGGTTTAATTTTCAAATTAAAATATTACCCCTAATTTAGTTCTCAATTCTGAATTTGAAAAGCGAGTTCCACCCAATAGCCTTCAGCTATGACTGCAAGTGACGTCACTGTACTGATGGCATTCAGAGTTCTATCACTGAATGCCATGGTAATGTCTGCTTCCCTTTGAGGTTGTCTTGTCTGGCATGAAATTTGTTACTTTTAAATGCCAGAGCATCAGGCTCACTTCCAACAGGCACAACATATCTAATGTACAGCTAATGGTTGCTTGATGGGTTTACTTCAGTTAAAAAGATAAGTCAGGAGTGGCTGCACTAAAAGAAAATAAAAAACAGGGAAACAAGAATAAACATTAAAAAGCATTGTATGTGGGAGTGGTTTTGAAGGCTATAGATAAAACATTTAAGATTTTCTCACCACAATATAGGCACCAGAATAAAACTAGCTCCCTCTGTATTATCAGAACAGCTGCCCCAAACAAGGTCAAGAAGCTAGGTTGGCTGTTGATTATGGGGCTCGTAGAATGAGGGCAGTTCAGGGATGTGGCTCTGTGCTGCTAGGCTCTATCTAAGCCCTGGTAGGCCTATGGCACAGAGATGAGTTTATGCTGAATGTATATCTTGACTTCAAATTAGAGAGAGGACAATATACTCTAAGTAAATGCCCTCTGTTAATTTTACACCCCCCCCAAAAAAAAAAAAAACTATTGAAGTGGTATCTCTTCTTTCTTCAACCTTCTCCTGTCCATTGACATCATGCATGCTGGGAAAGTAGTAATATATTACCAAAATTGGCATGGACTAATTTCATCCTGGACAATCATTGGTACTTGCCCTATTTTTGCACAGCTCTTGTAAATTATGGTCCACCTGTGCTCTAACGGTGTCCCCCCAACTCTCAGTAGTCCAGGTGTACAAGCACAAAGTCATTCTCTTATTTGTAAAGAGTAGCCTCCTTTCTGGCAAGTCATTTTTGTTACTATGCACACAGAGTCATTGCAGCTGCACCTGATAATTGAACAAAATTTTAGAAGATTTATGTAGAAAGCTACAGGAAATGGGAGGTGGAAACACCTGTGAGGAAAAGCAAAACAGCACATCCAGAACAAGAAATGGAAGAGGACACTGTTGTAAGACTCCAAACTTGTTGAAATTTCATCTATGGTTCAAGAAACGGACTTACAGTTCATTGTGAGATGTTCCTCAGAGACTGTTTAAATTTGTTGCTGCCTTCAGAAAGGTTAGCCCAAAGTTCTGCTTCAACTAGAAGGAGGGGGAGCAATCCAGAATGTAATCCCTTGCCTTTGTGCAAAGCCATAATATGACTAATGACTCAGTAGTGCCATTCCTTCAGTTCTCATCATTGAATGACAAGCAAGTTCTGGGACAAACCAATGTTCTTGCTGTGATGAACATACTAATTGCAAGACAGAAACCAAATCTCTTTTTAAATTAGATGATAAATCTTAAGAGAGAAATTTGACACTTGTAAAATCAAAAATGAAACTCAAGACATTCCTTAGAATTTTTGTATTCAAAAGAATTGAATCATAGTACTGATTTTCAAAGCAATAAAATCCCAACAATTCAATAAATGACAGCTGAAAAACTAAACAATTTCTCAAAGACATTTTTTTCTGTTTGAGTTCTTTGTGAGCAAGTAATATTTAGAAGAATGGTTTTAAGGATTTATTGTTGTTTGTGTGTGCATGCATGTATGTCTGTGTGTATGTGCCTGTGTGAGAGCATTTGCAAATATGTATGTGTGTGGTCACAGAGACCAGAAGAGGGTGCAAGATCTTTGTAGATACTGAAATGGTGCTGGGATGCCCCTCTAGTCTTCGTGACTGAATGCAAGTGCTTTGAACACCTAAGACATCTCTACTGAGATTTTAGGAAGATTATTTTAAATGAAATAAAACACTTGCAAATGATCCCCATAAGAACAAACACACTCAGTACCATGACCTTGGCTTCTGTCATCAGGCTCCAAAGGAAATTATCAGGGGTCCTAGGAGAAACCATTGATTCTAGGATCAGGACAGGGAATATGTGTGGTAAACCTAGAGCATCGCAGGGTATCAGAAAGTAAAAGGAATGTCCCAGATAAGAAGACATATCTGTCATGACATAAAAGACTCTGGGTGATCAAAGCAGAAAGAAAGTAAAGGCTACTCTACTGAATTATAACCTAGGGCATGGATATGCATGAATCCACCCTGGTATAGATATATGATTAAATAAAGATTCTGCCCTTCAATAAACATGAGCATACAAATATTTCTGTGGTATAGTGGCATAGATTCCTGTGGTCACATATCTATGAATAGCAGAACTGGAGCTTATGCTACCTCCATCTTCTGTTTCTGAAGAACCTCTACACTGAATTCCACAGTGGTTGTACTCATTTATGAGCCCACCAGCAGTATAGAGAGGCTATTTTCCCCATACCGTGCCAGAATCTGTTGTATTATTTGATGACATCCATTCTAATTGAGGTGACATGTAATCTCAGTGAAGATTTAATTTGCATTTCCATACTGGATAAGAATGTCAGCTGTGTATGCTCTTTATATTCTAAGCTACTTAACCATTTTTATGATAAAGGGGTGTTAAACTTTGTCAAATTTCTCTGTTGCATCTATTGGGGTTAGACGGTGATTTCTATCCTTGGCTCCATTTATGTGTTGCATTACATTAATGTTTCATACACACTGAGCCATTCTTTGATCACTGAAATGAAATTAACCTGACCTTGGCATATCATTAGTACTTTAATCTCACTGTTGCGTATAGGCAAGGTTATCTTATAGATATTATCTTATTTCAATTTTTATAGGTCATACATTAGTAGGAATTCATACATTTTAATAGATTCTCCATCTTTTTGAATATAAATTTATAAAGTACTATCTAATGGTCCACTGGATCTGTTGTAATCTCTTCATTTTAATCCTCAATTTTATTAATTTGGTTCCTCTACTATTTGGTTAATTTTATTAATTTGGTTCCTCTATAATTTGCTCAAGCAGATTTGTTGATTTTTTTTATCTTTTCAAGTATCAATTTTGGTTTTCATTGCTCTGTTGTTATTTCAGTCTCCACTAATTTCTGCCAGGAACCCTATTATTTCTTCCCACCTTTGAACTGAACTTTTACTTTGTCTTATCTTGATTTTTCTAAGACCTTGGGGTATGTCATTACATTATTTATTCATGGTTTCTGATGCTTTATTGTAAATGTTTAAACCTATGAACTATTCTCAGCATTGTCTTTGCTATGTGCAAAGGTCCTGATAAGTTAAGGATTCATTTTCACTAGATTCTAGAAATTGTTTTAATTTCTTCTTTGATTCACTTAATGGCTCCTCAGTTATCTATGAGAACATTGCTTACTTTTTTCTATTTATATTGTTTCTGCAGCTTCTCTAACTATTAGTTTCTGGCTTTCTTCCACCATAATCTGATAAGTCAGTTATTTAAATTGTTTTGATATTTGCTAGTGCCTGCTGTATGGCCTGCTGTTAGGCGATCCTTTTAGAAAATGTTTTTCCTTCAGAAAAGCGACAACAAACAAACATGAGCAAACAGGGTACAATAAGACAAAACAAAAAACCCTTACTGAGGCTGGACAAGGCAACCCAGTAGGAAGAAGAGACACACATACACCCACTGGTAGGAGTCCGATAAAAATACTTAAGCTAATGATCATAACATATACAGAGGACCTGGTGCAGACACATACAGGACCCATGCTTGCCACTTCAGTCTCTGTGAGCCCATATGAGCCCTGCTTAGTTGATTCTGTGGGCCATGTCCTCATGGTGTCCTCCATCCCAATGACTTCTAAAATTTTTCCCCCTCTTCTATGGGTTTCCCTGAGCTCTGAGGGGAGGGACCTGATGGAGACCTCTCTACATAATGTCTAGCTGTGGGTCTCTGTACCTGCCTGCATCTGTTGTTTCAGGAAGTGTCTCTGATAACAACTAGAAAAGTCACTGATCTATGACTACAGCAGGATGTCATTAGGAATCATTTCATTGTTTTTCCATTTCTTTCTTTCCTTCCTTCCTTTCCCCCTTTCTTCCTTTTCTTCCTTCCTTCTTTTTGGCCAGTCATTTTTGGTTCTACCCTATATGTCTCTGGGCTGTCCAATCTCCAGTTTCTGACCATCCAAGCAAAGTCTGGCATGGGCTCCCTCTTGTGGCATGGGCCTAAAGTTAAATCAGACATTGACTGTCTACTACCACAAGTTCTGAGCCACCATTGCCATAGCACATCTTGCAGGCAGGACAGATCAAGGAGTTTGTGGCTGGTTTGTTACTTGGATTACTCTTTCTAAAGCCTGCAGAGTACTTACTTGTGCCAAAGAGACCAGAACAAAGGGGTAAAGGCGCTGTGCAGGCAACAGGCTGACCGAACTCAGCAATGGGGTCTACCGTCAGTTTCCAGACAGCTGTTCCCCATCATAGCATCAGCCCGAGTTGTTTAGGGATCTCCTCAGAATCCCCTGACAACAACTCAACTGTCTTTCCCTATACTTTGCTCCCTGCAAACACCAGACCTAATTCCTCCTGCTTTTGTCCATTCCCTTCCCCAATTCACCTGCAAAATCTATTATATTTCCCATTTCCAAGGAGATCCATGCATCTAACTACAGGGAACAATGGAGTTGGCCTTGAGAGGTTTGCATCATAGGTTTTTCAGTATAGAGTCATGGGTCCTGCGGCACAATGTACCTCCCATTTCCTCAGAGACTGATGCATCCCATTCAGTCAGCTTTGTGTTTCTCTGTAAGTTCCCTTAGTAGTAAAGGAAGCATGACAGGAAAATTTGTCTTAGACATTAATCTTGTGTGTCCTGTTATAGCTTTTATACTTTGCTGTAGCCTAGCAACTACAACTGTATTGATCCTAGCAATTGCCATTATCTTTTGTTTTGATAAAGGTATAAAAAAGTCTGATTGCTCTCAGTACCATTGTCACAGCCACAGGCTCGCTGGGGTTTCTACAACCAAGCCTAGTTTTATTCCTTATGACCATATCAGGTGACCTTGGCCTGGTAAGTAAGCATGAGTGCTTATACCTAACCTCTTTAGGTCTGTGGATTGTATCTTGGCTATAATTTACTAAACAGCTAATATAAACATATAAGTCGATACATACCATATTTGTCTTTCTGTGTCTGGGCTACCTCACTCAAGATGATGCGGGTTTTTTTATTTTATTTTTAGTTCCATTTGCCTGCAGATTTCATGACTTCATCTTTTAAACAGCTGAGTGATACTCCATTGTGTACCACATTTTAAAATTCATTCTTCAATTGACAGACATCAAGATTGTTTAGTTTCTTTCTATTATGAATAAAGCCACAATGAACATAATGGAGCAAGTGGCCTTGAAAGAGACCTTTGGTGTATACCTAAGAGTGGTATATCTGGGTCATGAGGTAGAAAAATTCCTAATTTTCTAAAAAACTGCCATCTTGATTTTCAAAGAGGCTGTAAAAGTTTACACTGCAACCAACAATGGATGAGTGTTCTCCTAAATCTACCTCCCTACCAGTATGAGCTGTCACTTCTGTTATTGATCTTAAAGGTAAGATGGAATCTCAAAGTAGTTTTGTATTGCATTTCCCTGATGGCTAAGAATGTTTAGCATTACTTTAAGTGTTTCTCAGCCAATTTGAGATTCCTCTGTTGATAATTCTTTGTTTAGATCTGTACCCCATTTTAAACTGGATTATTTGTTTTTTGATATCTAGTTTCTTCAGTTCTTTATATATTTTTTAATATTAGCACTTTTTATGATGTGGAGTTGGTGAAAAATCTCTTCCCCTTCTATAGGCTGCCATTTTATCCAACAAACAGTGTCCTTAGCCTTACAGAAGCTCTTTAGTTTCATAAAGTCCCATTTATTAATTGTTTTCTTAGTGCCTGCACTATTATTGTTTTATTTAGGAAGTTGTGTCATGTGAAGGTGTGTTCAATTGTATTCCCACTTTTCTATCATCTAAAGTGTGTCTGGTTTTACATTGAGGTGTTTTATTCACTTGGATTTGAGTTTTGTGCAGGGTGATAAATATGGATATATTCTCATTCTTCTACATCTAGACATCCAGTTTGACCAGCACTGTTTGTTGGAGATTCTGTCCTTTTTTTTTTTTTTTCCAATGTGTATTTTTTGGCTTTTTTTCTCCATCAAAAATCAGGTGTCCATATATATGTGAATTTATGCCTGGGACTTCAATCTGATTCTATTGATCAACATGTCTGTTTTTATGGCAATATTGTATGGATTTTATTACTATAGCTCTATAGTAAAACTTGAAATCAGGAGAGGCAATACCCCCAGAAGTTCTTTTTATTGTTAACAATTGTTTTCTCTACCCTGGATTTTTGCTCTTTCCATATGAATTTGAGAAATGTCCTTTCAAGGTCTGTGAAGAAATTATGTTGCAATTTTGATGAGTTTTCATTGAATCTGTAGATTGCTTTTACTAGGATGGCCATTTTTACTATGTTAATCCTACTGACCCTTGAGAATGTGAAATCTTTTCCTCTTCTGATATCTTCTTCAATTTCAATTTCAAAATCGTGGAGATTTTATTATACAAGTCTTTTGTTTGCATCTTCTAAACCTTGAACATGCCAGATAGATAGAGGATTACTTGAAATTTGAGATTTTGTCTTTTCTACTATTTTGGGTATTACTCAACTCAAACTAATCATATATCACCTGTATTCCAGAACTCTGTCTTATATGGTTAGAGTTATCCCAAAATACTTGATATTATTTGTAGCTATTGTGAAGGATGTTGCTTCCCTGATTACTTTCTGATTTTTTTTTTTTTAGTTTATCTTGTGTCCAGTCACTTTGCTGATATTTTTAGGGTCACTTATGTATACTATCATATCATCTACAAATAATAAACTTTAACTTCTTCTTTTTCAATTTGTTTTCCCT
This sequence comes from Psammomys obesus, assembly GCF_907164565.1. Classification (NCBI taxonomy): domain Eukaryota; kingdom Metazoa; phylum Chordata; class Mammalia; order Rodentia; family Muridae; genus Psammomys; species Psammomys obesus. The sequence continues at coordinate 3,158,077 of NW_026590486.1, forward strand.
TGACCTCCTTCAGTTGTCTTATTGCTCTCGCTAAAAGTTCAAGTACAATGTTGAATGAATATGGAGAGAGTAGAGAACCTTGTCTTGTTCCAGATTTTAATGGAATTGCAGTGAATTTATCTCCATTTAATTTGATGTTAGTTATAGGCTTGATATACACTGCCAATATTATGTTTAAGTGTGCCTCTTGTATCCCTAGTCTCTCCAATACTTTTATGACGAAGGGCTGTTGGATTTTGCCAAAGGCATTTTTCAGCATTTAATGAGACAAGCATGTGACCTCAGAAAATGAACTAGACAATGTTCCTTCTGTTTCTGTCTTATGGAATAATTTGAGGAGTATTGGACTACTGACCCTCACACACTGATAGTGGGAGACTTCAATAACCCACTCTCAATGGACAGGTAATACAAAAACTATATGGGGAAATAATGGAGCCAAAAGCTCTTATAAGGCAATTGGTCCTAAAAGATATCTATAGAACATTCCATCCAAACACAAAGTAATACAACTTCTTCTCAACACTCTGCAGAACTTTCTTCCTTGGAAAAACTAGTAGAATTCTGTGATATATCTGTCTGGCCCATGGCTTAATTTTTTGTTTATTGTTTTTGTTGTTATTGGGAGAATTTTAATGACTGCTTCTACTTCACTTGGGGTTGGAAGTTTATTTAAATTGTTCATCTAATCTTGATTTAACTTTGGTAAGTGGTACCTCTTGAGAAAATTATCCTGTTTCCTTTCTTTTTTAGATTTTTCAATTTGGTATGTTATAGGTTCTTAGCCTATGAAGAACCTTTAAAGAATGGGTCTCTGGATTTCCTTGCAGTTTGTTGTAATGCCCCCTTTTGTTTCTGATTTTATTAATTTGGGTATTTTTCTCTCCATCTTTTAGTTAGTTTGGATAATGGTTTGTCTATCCATTGATCTTCTAAAGGAACCAACACTTTGTTTCATTGATTCTTTGTATTGTTTTCTTTGTTTCTATTTTATGTATTTCAGCCCTCAGTTTGTTTATTTCTTGCTATCTACTCCTCTAGGGTATACTAATTCTTTTTGTTGTAGAGATATTGTGTGTACTGTTAAGTTGCTAGTATGAGATCACACCGATTTCTTTATGTAGGCACTTAGTGCTATGAACTTCCCTCTTAACACCATTTTCATTGTGTCCATAAGAATGGGTGTGTTGTACATTCATTTATATTGAATTATAGGAAGTATTTAATATCTTTCTTTATTTCTGCTTTGACTCAGGAATCATTCAGAAGAGAATTGTGTAGTTTCTATAATTTGTATGCTTTCTGTTGTTCCCGTTGTTGTTGATATCTAGCTTTAATCCATGATGGTCTAATAAGGTGTTGAAGTTATTTTTTTTTAGTTTTATTTTTTTCTTATCAGTTACATTTTATTAACTCTGTATCCCAGCCCTGTCCCGATCCCTCATTCCCTCCCAGTCCCTCCCTCCCTCCCTCATCTCCACCATGCCCCTTGCCAAGTCCACTAATAGGGGGGACCTCCTCCCCATTCATCTGATCCTGTTTTATCAGGTATCTTCAGGACCGGCTGCAAAGCTCTCCTCTGTGGCCTAACAGGACTGCTCCTCCCTTTGGGGGTGGGGAGGCCAAAGTGCCAGTCATTGAGTTCCTGTTAGAAATAGTCCTTGTTCCCCTCACTATGGGAAACCAATTGGTTACTTAGCTACCACAGGCTACATCTGAGCAGAGGTTCTAGGTTACATTCATACATGGTCCTTGGTTGCATGTCAGTCTCAGAAAAGACCCTGTGCTCAAATATATTTGGTCCTTGTGGAGCTCCTATCCTTTCCTCATCAGACTAACTCCCCATCTTTCTTATGATTCCCTGTACTCTGCCAAAGGTTTGGTCATGAGTCTTTGCTTTGAAAACACTGCTAGTTAGAGTCTTTCAAATGCTCTCAGTAGACTCCTGTCATATGTTCAATGCGAATCCCATCTGTCTTTCTAAACGAGGATTGATAATCTTACCCCATGTCCACTCTCTTGATTATCTTTTTTAGGTGTATAGATTTCAGTATGTTTATCATATCTTATAGGTCTATATAAGTGAGTATATACTGTGTTTGTCTTTCTCCTTCTGGGATATTTGACTCAGGATGATCTTTTCTAGATCCCACCATTTGCCTGCAAATTTCATGATTTCCTCCTTTTTGATTGCTGAGTAGTATTCCATTGTGTAAAAATACCACAATTTCTGTACCCATTCCTCCGTTGATGGACATCTGGGTTGTTTCCAGGTTCTGGCTATTATAAATAATGCTGTTATAAACATGGTTGAGCAAATGTCCTTTTTGTGTACTTAAGCCTCTTTTGGGTATATACCTAGCAGTGGTATAGCTGGGTCTTGAGGAAGCACTATTCCTAATTGTCTTAGAAAGCAACAGATAGATTTCCAGAGTGGTTGTATCAGTTTACATTCCCACCAGCAGTGGAGGAGGGTTCCTCTTTCTCCACAACCTCTCCAGCATGTGTTGTCCTTTGAGTTTTTCATCTTGGCCATTCTGATGGGTATAAGGTGAAATCGTAGGGTCGTTTTGATTTGCATTTCCCTGATGGCTAATGAGGATGAGCATTTCTTGAAGTGTTTCTCTGCCATTCGATATTCCTCTGTTGAGAATTCTCTGTTTATCTCTGTTCCCCATTTTTTAATTGGATTACTTGGTTTGCTGTTTTTCAGCTTCTTTAGTTCTTTGTATATACTCCATATTAGTCCTCTGTCAGATAAAGGGTTAGTGAAGATTCTTTCCCAATCTGTAGGCAGGCGTTTTGTTTTGATGACAGTGTCCTTTGCTTTACAGAAGCTTTTCAGTTTCATGAAGTCCCGTTTATTGATTGTTGCTCTTAGAGCCTGTGCTGCTGGTCTTCTGTTCAGGAAGTTGTCTCCTGTGCCAATGAGCTCTAGGCTGTTCCCCACTTTTTCTTCTAACAGATTTAGAGTATTTGGTTTTATGTTGAGGTCTTTGATCCACTTGGACTTTGGTTTTGTGCAGGGTGATAAATATAGATCTGTTTACATTTTTCTGCATGTGGACATCCACTTGAACCAGCACCATTTGTTGAAGATGTTGTCTTTTTTCCATTGAATGGTTTTGGCTTCTTTGTCAAAAATAGAGTATTCATAGTTGTGTGGGTTTATTTCTGAGTCTTCTATGCTGTTCCATTGAACCTCCTTTCTGTTTTTATGCCAACACCATGCAGTTTTTATTACTATTGCTCTGTAGTAGAACTTGAGATTGGGATAGAGATACCTCCAGATGATCTGTTGTTGTACAGGATTGTTTTGGAGATCCTGGGTTTTTTTGTTTCTCCATATGAAGCTGAGAATCTTTTTTTCAAGGTCTGTAAAGAATTGAGTTGGTATTTTGATGGGAATTACATTGAATCTGTAGATTGCTTTTGGCAGGATGGCCATTTTCACAATGTTAATGCTACCAATCCATGAGCACAGGAGATCTTTCCATCTTCTGAGATCTTCTTCAATTTCTTTCTTCAGAGACTTGAAGTTTTTCTCAAACAGGTCTTTCACTTGCTTGGTTAGTGTCACCCCAAGGTACTTTATGTTATTAGTGGCTATTGTGAAGGGTGTTGTTTCCCTAATTTCTTTCTGGGCCATATTGTCTTTCGTATACAGGAGGGCTTCTGATTTTTTAGAGTTGATTTTGTATCCTGCCACTTTGCTGAAGGTGTTTATCAGCTGGAGGAGTTCTCTGGTTGAATTTTTGGGGTCGCTCATATATACTATCATATCATCTGCGAATAGTGACACTTTGCCCTCTTCCTTTCCGATTTGTATCCCCTTGATCTCCTTTAGTTGTCTTATTGCTCTGGCTAGGACTTCAAGTACTATGTTGAAGAGGTAGGGAGAGAGTGGGCAGCCTTGTCTTGTCCCTGATTTCAGTGGGATTGATTTAAGTTTCTCTCCATTCAGTTTGATGTTGGCTATAGGCTTGCTGTATATTGCCTTTACTATGTTTAGATATGTGCCTTGTATTCCTGATCTCTCCAAGACTTTAAACATGAATGGGTGTTGGACTTTGTCAAATGCTTTTTCAGCATCTAAGGAGATGATCATGTGGTTTTCTCCTTCAGTTTGTTCATGAGGTAGATTACATTGATGGATTTCTGTATGTTGAACCACCCTTGCATGCCTGGGATGAAGCCTACTTGGTCGTGGTGGATGATATCTTTGATGTGTTCTTGGATTCGGTTTGCAAGTATTTTATTGAGTATTTTTGCATCAATGTTCATAAGAGAGATAAGTCTGAAGTTCTCTTTTTTGTTCTCTTTTTTTCTAGGGTTTTCAGTTGGGCCATTAAGGTGCTTGTATGTGATGTTACGAATTTCTTCTTGCAGGCACTTAGTGCTATAAATTTTCCCCTGAGCACTGCTTTCAATGTGTCCCATAAATTTGGGTATGTTGTGCCTTCATTCTCATTGAATTCTAGGAAGTCTTTAATTTCTTTATTTATTTCTTCCTTAACCCAGCTGTCGTTGAGTAACAAGTTGTTCAGTTTCCATGTGCGTGTCGGCTTTTTGTTATTCCTGTTGTTGTTGAGGTCCAGCTTAAGTCCATGGTGTTCAGATAGAATACAAGGGATTATTTCAATCTTTTTGTATCTGTTGAGGCTTGCTTTATGACCAACTATATGATCTATTTTGGAGAAGGTTCCATGTGGTGCTGAAAAGAAGGTATACTCTTTTGAGTTTGGATGAAAAGATCTGTAGATGTCTATTAGGTCCATTTGATTTAGGGTCTCTGTAAGTGTTTTTATTTCCCTATTTGTTTTCTGTCTAGTTGATCTGTCCCTTGGTGAGAGTGGAGTGTTGAAGTCTCCCACTATTAAGGTATTAGGATCAATGTGTGATTTAAGCTTTAATATTGTTTCATTTATGAATGTAGGTGCTCTTGTATTTGGGGCATAGATATTCAAAATTGTGATGTCCTCTTGGTGGATTTTTCCTTTGATGAGAATATAGTGGCCATCCTTATCTTTTTTGATTAACTTGGGTTGAAAGTCTATTTTATTAGATATTAGGATGGCTACTCCCGCTTGTTTTCTGGAACCATTTGCTTGAAAGACATTTTTCCAGCCCTTTACTCTGAGGTAGTGTTTATCTTTGTTGCATAGGTGTGTTTCTTGGATGCAACAGAATGATGGATCCTGTTTCCGCAACCATTCTGTTAGTCTGTGTCTTTTAATTGGGGAGTTGAGTCCGTTGATGTTGATAGAAACTAATGACCAACAATTGTTAGTTACTTTAGATGTGGTGTTGGTGGTGTCACAGAGTTTCATTGCTTGCCTTCTTTTGGCTTTTTTGTTGTGTAGTTATCTATTTCCTCTGTTTCCTTCGATGTATTTGTTTTCTTTGGTTTGGAGTTTCCCTTCTGGTAACTTCTGTAGAGCTGGGTTACTATGTAGATATTGTTTAAATTTGGTTTTGTCTTGGAATATCTTGAATTCTCCGTCTATGTTGATTGAAAGTTTTGCTGGGTATAGTAGTCTGGGTTGGAATCTGTGGTCCCTTAAGGACTGTATGATTTCTGTCCAGGCCCTTCTGGCTTTCATAGTTTCTGTTGAGAAATCTGGTGTGATTCTGATAGGTCTACCTTCATATGTTACTTGGCCTTTTTCCCTTGCTGCTTTTAGAATTTTTTCTTTGTTTTGTAGGTTCAGTGTTTTGACTATGATGTGACGTGAAGAATTTCTTTTCTGGTCTAGTCTACTTGGTGTTCTGTAGGCCTCTTGTATGTTTTTGGCCATCTCCTTCTTTAAGTTGGGAAAGTTTTCTTCTATAATTTTCTTGAAAATATTTTCCGGACATTTGAGCCTGATGTCTTCTTTTTCTTCTACTCCTATTATTCTTAGGTTTTGTCTTTTCATGGTGTCCTTGATTTCTTGGATGTTTTTGTGTTTGGAACTTTTCTGATTTTATTTTTAATTTGAGATACATGTCAATTTCCGCAAGTGTATCTTCGGCTCTTGAGATTCTTTCTTCCATCTCTTGTATTCTGTTGGCGATGCTTACCTTTGTAGTTCCTGATCTTTTCTCTATGTTCTCCAGCTCCTGGTTTTTCTCTATTTGTGATTTCTTTATTGATTCTAATTCTGTTTTCATGTCTTGCACCATTTCCTTCATCTGTTTGAGTGTGGACTCCTGCTTTTCAATGATAGCTTCTATTTTTTTTGTCCGTTTCCTCTCTATGTATCACTAATTGTACCTCTACTTCTTTGGGTATAATTGCCTGTATTTCTATGAGAGCTTTGTTTATTTCTTCTTTATTTGTCTTCATTTGTGTGGACATTTCTTTGAGAGCTTTGTGCATTTCTTCTCTGTTTGCCTCAATTTTCGTGGTCATTTCTCTGAGAGCACGATTTGTTTCCTCTTGGTTAGTCTCGATTTCTTTGGTTATTTCTCTGAGGGCTTTGTTCATTTCACCTCTATGGGCCTCTAATAGCTGGAGAAACATAGTTTTGAGGTCGTTTTCTTGTATATCTAGTGAATTGAAGTGTCCATTGTTTTGTGGGGTTGCTGGTGAGGTCATTATGTCCTGATTTTTGTTGGGAGTGTTCTTATGTCTGCCTCTAGCCATCTGGTTATTTATAATCCTCACTGGTTGTTCCTCGAGATTGTAGTTTGGGCTATGATCCTCTCTTTCTGTTTTCTGGACTATTTTTTTAGGAAGATGAGAGAGGTTCACCGCTTTGGGAGTGTGCACTGTGTTTTCAGTTTTGCCTAAGTAAAGAATGTGACGCTGGCGCTATTCACGTGTGCTTTTAGTGGGCGCAGTGTGCATGTGCGGATTCTCTGACTATTGCAGTGGCCTGCAAGCCACTATTACGAAGTTCTGACTGAGATCCAGGGATTGTTTGCCTGGATTACCCTGGTGGACCTGCAAGGCAGAGGCTTCAATGTTGGGGTCCCTATCCCAAGAATCCCTCTGATGCCCACACTAGGAGTGTGGGTGGCAGGGATCTCGTCTGGTTGCTTCTGTGGAGAGGCCCTGGGTCTGGGGCAATCTCTCCCTAGAAGGCTCACTCACTCTCTTGAAGGACCAGTTGGAATGCACAGGGGTTCCCCTTGCTCACCACTCTCTGTTTTGGTCCTGCTGCGGAAGTGCACGGGTAGGCTAACAGTCAGCTCTGTGGCACTGTGGCCGCAGGACTCGGTGTCCACCTTTCCTGTGTGCTGCCTCTTTGTCCTTTCTCTCTGCCAGGAGGGGTTATGTTGACTGGTCCCTGGGTGGCGCGGGAAAGAGTTAGGGTGAGTGTACTCAATCCCAGATCCCCGGCCCAGATCTCTCTGCCAGAAGCAGCCTAGCGGTAGAATCTATGTTTGCTGATCCCAAGAGAGTACCGGGTAGGGTTGAGTGTCCTCATATCCAGAGCTTGGGTTTCTCTGCTAGGGGCTGCTGGAGAGAGGGTGCTGTGTCCTTGGCAGGCTGCCTCTCTGTCCTTCCCCTCTGACCTTCTCCTCTGCTAGGGCAAGCTTATGGAGGTGCTCTCAGGGGAGTGCCAGCAGGGGTTGGGGCTTCTCAGTGGGATCCTGAGCCCTGAGCCGGCATTTTTCTGACAGGGTTTGGGGGGGGGCCAGTGATAGAACTTGCTGCTAGACCTTATTGCGCTGGACCCAGGATAATCTCAGGATGTGTAGAATGACCACAGTCCCAGATCTAGAGCTGAAGTTTGTTTGCTAGGAGCGGCTGGCATCACTGGAGTTCTGGCACTGTGAAGCCGCTGTGTGCCTCTTTATCCTTCTGCTCTGCCACGGCAGGGTTATGGCGGCGTTTGGGGGAGTGCCCGAAAGGATTGGGTTTTCTCAGCCACAATCTCGGGTTGGGGTACAGACAATGTGGTCTGTGGCAGATTCTGCTGGCCGCCTCCTGCCTCCTCCCAAGAGGGAGTAGGGATTTTGAGCTGGGCGCGCAGCTGCAATCCGTGCATGGCGGGAGCTCAATTGTGATGGCCGCAGGTACCTGTGGTCGGAGAGACCTTCCAGGGAAAGACTGGGTGACCCTTGACCAGTCTGGCAACTTTCCTTCCCCGTGGGTTTTTTTTGAGACTGGGACTCCCAGCCTCAGGCACCCTTGTGCCCACCAATCAGCCTGGGAAAGTGATCCAGATAAGCAGGCTTGTGGCACCAGCCCGGAGACCCAAAGCCTGCATTAGCTGGGTTCTCTTCCGGGTTCTGGCTGGGCAGCCGAGAGTGGACCTGACCGATTCCCATGCCGTGGGAGCCTCCCCTCACCTGGGAAACAGGATCGATAGCTGTTGTTTTAGGGCCCAGAGTTTAGTCTCCTGGTCGCTGCACGGAGTGTGTTGTCCCGCTTCTCAGACACGGTGTTCTCCCGGTGCCGCCATCTTGGCCCTTCCTGAAGTTATTTTAATTTTCATGTATTTATTGAAACTTGCTTTGTGTCCAAATATGTGGTCAATTTTGTAGAAAATTCTATGGAGTGCTGAGAAGAATGCATATTCTTTTGTGTTTGAATGGAATGTTCCTTAAATATCTGTTAATTCCATTGGGCTTATAAAATCTGTTCACTTCATTATTTTGTTTAGTTTTTGTCTAGATGATCTGTCTATTGGTGGGAGTGGGGGATTGAAGTCTATTACTATCAGTGTGTAAAGGTCAGTATGTTATTTAAACTGTAGGAGTGTTCCTTTTACAAACTTGGATGTCATTGTGTTTGAGGCACAGAATGAAATGTTATCTTACTGGATCTTTTCTTTTGATGGGTATATGGTATCCTCTATCTCTTTTGATTAATTTTGGTTTGAAGTCTATTTTATTAGATATTAAAATGGTTACACATCTCTTTGCAGTTTGTGGAATGTAAGAGTTCTTCTGTGCTTCCAGGGCCTGTTAGTTAGTACACCTTGGTGTGACTAATGTTCTATCCAGCTAGAGTCTCCCCAGTACATCAGGTACATCGGGGCCTCAAACAACATCTAAGACATACATCTAGACCAGTCTCTGTTCCCCATTAAAGACTCTGGTGGAAGAATAAAGCTGTGGAAATCAAGCATTCTTTAAATGTTCAGAGTTCTCATTTTTATTGGCAGTAAACCTCAAAGCAGGCGGGCTATATACTTATTCCAGACCTAAGATCACCAAACTCAGCAGTTACCCTCACATGGCAGAATTCAGCTTCTATCCAAAAAAGGTTGAGTTGCCACTATAGTTTTCACTGCCTGAGCTAAGCCTCCTCCTCCCTGAACTTTTCAGTGCGTTGGCATCTAGTCCTCTTATGCTCCCCTGACTTCTGACTGTTGTCTTCCACTCCAGAGTTATAACATGTTGTCCTAGGTCTTTGTGACACATTTGTTCCATGTTGTTAAACATCCAGCTCAGTTTTCAGCAACCTGTTCCCTCTTAAGACAGTAACCGCCTAAATAACTCTTGTGTCACCAGAAGTTATGATGTAGATCTCCTTTGGAGGAGTCACTGTCCTGTTAGAACCACAACTGAACTTGAGACATATCCTAACTCCAGGCTTAACCTGAGGGTACACCTTCTAGTGTCTATTCTCCAGTGCTACCTGGCCTAATTTTTGAATGAGCCTTCAGCTTTCTCTGTGCTTCATAGAGCCACTGTAGCAGGAAATGGATGCACTTCTATTTTTTATTACAGTTTATTCACTATATATACCTCCAGTAGCTCACTCCCTCCTCCCCTCCAAGTCTCACTCTCCCTCCCACTTCCCCACCTATACCCTCCCCAGTCCACTGATAAAGAAGGTACTACTCCATTTCCCTATAATCCTAGTTTATCATGTTTCATCAAGAGTGGCTGCATTGTCTTCTTCTGTGGCCTGGCAAGGCTGCTCCTCCTCAGGGGGAGGTGATCAAAGAGCAGGCCAATCAGTTCATGTCAGAGACAGTCTCTGTCCTCATTACTATGGCACCCACTTGGACACTGAACTGCCATGGGCTACCTCTGTGCACGGGTTCCAGGCCATCTCCAAGAGTGGTCCTTGGCTGGAGTATCAGTCTCAGAAAAGACCCTTGTGCCCAGAATTTTTGGATCTGTTGTTCTCTTTGTTGAGCTCCTGTTCTCTCCCGTTCTTACTATCTCCCACTTCTTTCATGAAATACCCTGCACTCTGCCCAAAGTTTGGCTATGAGTCTCAGCATCTGCCTCCATACCCTGCAGGGTAGAGCCTTTCAGAGGCCCTCTGTGGTAGGTTCCTATCTTTTTCCCTGTTTTCTCCCTCCTCTGATATCTATCCTCTTTGCCTTTCTGAATGGGGATTGAGCATCTTAGCCAGAGTCCTCCTTCTTGATTAGCTTCCTTAAGTGTACACATATTAGCATGTTTATCCGATATTATATGAGTATATACCTGTGTGTCTTTCTACTTCTGGGATACCTCACTCAGGATGATTTCTTCCAGATCCCACCATTTACCTGCAAATTTCATGATTTCCTTGTTTTTTATTGCTGAGTAATATTTCATTTTGTAGATGTACCACAATTTCTGAATCCATTCCTCAGCTGAGGGGCATCTGAGCTGTTTTCAGCTTCTGGCTATTACAAATAAAGCTGCTACAAACAAATTTGAGCAGATATCCTTGTTGTATGCTTGAGTGTCTTTTGGATATATTCTTAGGAGTGGTTTAGCTGGATCTTGAGGAAGCGCTATTCCTAATTGTCTGAGAAAGCACCAGATTGATTTCCAATGTGGTTGTACAAGTTCACATTCCCTCCAGCTGTGGAGGAGAGTTCCCCTTTCTCCACATCCTCTCCAGCATGTGTTGTCACTTGAGTTTTTGATTTTGACCATTCTGATGGATGTAAGTTGAAATCTCAGGGTCATTTTGATTTGCATTTCCCTGATGACTAAGAACATTGAACATTTCTTTAAGTGTTTCTCTGCCATTTGATATTCTTTGAGAATTCTCTGTTTAGCTTTCTACCCCATTTTTTAATTGGATTACTTGATTTGTTGCTGTTTAACTTCTTGAGTTCTTTATATATACTGGATATTAGCCCTCTGTCAGAGATAGGGTTGGCGAAGATTATTTTCCAATCTGTAGGTAGGTCCTGATCGCTTCCTGCACCGTGGGGTTTTCTTTCGACTGGAAATCCCAGTCTCTGGTGTTGTGGGGCCCACACTTCCGTCTGAGACAGTGATCAGAGCATGCCAGCAGCGTGTGGCTCTGGGCTGGCAACTGAGCACCTGGTGGGACCAGGCACTGTTCCACGGTTTAGCTGGGTGACCTGAAGCTGACTGAATTACACACCAGGGAGTTTCCTCTCACATGGGAAACACAGTTGCTCGTGTTTTAGAGTCCAGAGTTCTGTCTGCTGGTCACTGTGCAGATTCTGCTGTGCTGCTGGTCAGAAAGAGTGTCCTCCTGGCCCTGCCATCTTGGATCCCCCAGATCGCATTTCACTTCTTTACTTTTGCTTTATTGTCCTTCCCTTTCTCCACATAATCCATCTGTCCTGTCACCTAATTTATGATTTCTGCTGCTCTACTAATCTGTTTGTCTTCAAAGCAGGGACAATTCTCCATTAATCTGAATTTTGCCATTCATACTGTCACACTATAGTTCTTTTAACTTAACATCTTAAAGTTTCTCATGTCTGATCATGTGATGTTTGGGTGTCCAGATCAGTCAGTTAGAAAAAAGACAGTATTTACTACAAATAGTACTGCTAAACTAGATATTCAAATTCAAATGACTGCATTGAGCTCAGCATAATATAAAAATGATACAAAAATGGATGTGCTGACTAGTTTTATGTCAATGTGACATAAGCTAGACTCATTGAGAAAAGACTCTCAATTAAAAAAACACTTCCATAAGATTGCCTAAAAGCAACTTTAGTACATTTTCTTTATAAGTGATTGATATAGGAGGGTCCAGCTCAGAGTGAGTGGTCTGATGGTACTGGCTGCTATAAGAAAGTAGGCTAAGAAACTCATGGAGAGAAAGCAAGTAAGCAGCACTCCTTCATGGCCTTTGCAGCTCCTGCCCCAAGGTTTGTGCCCTGTTCGATTTCCTGCCCCCAACTACTTTCAATGATGAACTGTGAAATGGAAATATAAATAAAATAAGAACTTTCTTCCACAAATTTCTTTAAGTATGGTGTTTTATCACAACAATAGAAACTGTAACTAAGAGACTGGATCAATACACTAAATATAAAACCAGGAACTGCAAATCTTTTATAATAAATGGGACAAAGAAAACAACATTGCTTTTGGCAATAGTTTCTTAAATATACTATCAATAACACAACCAACCCAAGGGAAAACAAATACATTGAACTTCATGAAAGTGTTTCTTTTTTTCTCTTTTTTAAATTAATTTTTTACAATTAATTCACTTTATATTCTGATTGTTGTCCCTCTCTCAGCCCCTCCTACTCCCACTGACCTCCCTCTTACCACCATTCTTCTCCCATAGAACAAAGAAAGAGTGAGCCCTCCTCCTCTACCATCTGACCCTAACTTATCAAATCTAATCAGGACTATCTGGATCCTCTTTATCTGTGGCCTGTCAAGTCCACCCTGTCAGGGTAAAGTGATCAAAGAGTAGGCAAGAGAGTCCATATTAGAGATAACCCCTGTTTTCCTTACTAGGGGACACACATGGAGACTGAGCTGCCTGAGCAAGGTTACCCAGAACCAGAAAGACATGCACGGTATACACTCACTTATAAGCAGATATTAGCCATATAACACAGGATAACCATACTAAAATCTATAGACATAAAGAAGATAAATAACAAGGAGTATCCTAGGGAGGATACTTAATTCTCATTCAGAAGGGCAAATAGAATAGATATCAGAAGCAGTTGAAGAGAGGGGAGAAGGCTACGGGAGCCTAACACAGATGTCTTTTGAAAGGCTCCACCCAGCAGGGGATCAAAGTGATGCTGAGACTCACAGCCAAACCTTGGCAGACTACAGGGATAGGTGGACCAGAAGGAGACAAGAGGTCCCTAAGACCAAAAGAGCCAACAGATCTGGGCCCAGGAGTTTCTCTAGAGACTGATGCACCAACCAAGGATCATGCATGGAGAGGGCCTAGATCTCCTGCTCAGATGAAAGTATTTCAAACTGCTTGCATTGGTAGATTATGTCAAAATAGTACAATTACAATATAAAGAGTAAAATATATACAAAGTATGTAGTTAGAGAGATCAGTGAAAATACATACAAAACTAAAGTTCACTGCCCAAAACCAAAAACAGTGCAATTAAAATATTTTTGAAGGACAAGAATAGACATTTCTCTTTCTGTATAAATAATCAATTGTTGTGTGATCAGGGGTTGGTAGAGCAATGACAAGCTATTATATGAAAGAATCTTGCTCCATCCCTAGTACTGGGAGCATGAGGAAGTTAAACAAAAAGATTCTCAATGTCTCTAATCATTACAAATATACAAATCTAAACCACATGATCTTTATGCTCATTTCAACAGAAACTTACAATATATATGAACAGGAACTGTGTGAATTACAAGCTTGTGCACTATTCTCAAGAACATAAGGTGGCCCATCCACCATAGAAGTGTGGGGTGGTTCCCAAACATCTTAAACATTGAATTTTGTTTCCACAGATCAATTTCTGTGCATATATTTAGAAAGATGACAACAGGATAGCAAATTGACATTTTATGTCCACATTTTTATTTACATCATTAGTTGCATCCAATACATGAAAGTAATTCAAGTATCAGATGAATGGATAAGCAAATGTGTGCTTTTGTACAGTAAAAAGCTAACACAATCATAAAAAATAGAAGGCGATTCTCAGATGTGCTATAACCTTTAAGACAATGTGTGAAGTGAAATATTCCAGTCAAAATAGTGTATTCTACCATTAATTGAATTACACAGCTATTTTCTAGGAGATAATGAGAGGGAGTTGCATTAGCTTCTGATAGCTGTAACCAAATTAATGTCTGAGGTAAACCACCTTTAAAGGAGGAAATGCATATTTTCACTGCCAGTCTCAAAGGTTTAGGTGCATTTTGTTGGCCTACTGCCTTTGGGTCTTGGGTATGAGGCAATATATCAAGGTGGGACACATGCAGTGAAGATTGTTCCTTTTGTGGCTTATGGGGTGCAGAGAGCATTAGTTTTGAATCCCAATGGCCTATTCAAGAACATATTCCACTCCACCAGCTTAAAGCATCTACCACCTTCCCATAGTGTCACAGTGCCTTTTTTAGTACAAGTGGCTTACCCAAACAATCACTGGAATACCCCACCCAACAGTCACTGGAGTGCCACAATGGACAGGCCTTCATTGGCAAATCTTCAAGCATGACTGGCTGATTTGAGCATCATGCTTATGGAGAGTTGTTTTTACAGGTCCAGAACCAAATTATCTTCAGTGCTTTAATAGTCATTTTTTTTTGTCCATCTCTCCCACTAACCTAACATCTTTGTGACTGTCTGTAAAACCTGTTTGAACAGATTAATAGAACACAGCTTATTCTAACCACCAAACTAAGAGTGTCCCTAGACAGCATCGGAGGCCTGTACTTTACTTACCCGATGTTCTCACAAAAACACTTAAAAATATCTTGAATGATGACTTTCTTTTGTTAGTGACTTTCTCAAATTGTTGTCATGCTAGAATATATTTGAGGTATGATTAATCCATGTTCCTGGGCCATAGGACCCCTCAACTTGGCTAAAAGCAAAGTCTTACTCCCTCTGAACTATCAACTATTAGTAGGTGACAACACAAGCCACAAGAAGGAGTAAGCCAGGCTGTGATGATGGTGTTGCATAGAGACATGCACTTACCATGAACCTTCTCATACATGGTTCTTTGACCATGGGGAGCTTCATATCTAACACTAGAGCTGCCTTTGGAGATTCTTCTTTCATGTGGCTGAGCAGAGGAATCACCAAGAGAGCTTGCAAGTTATGCACTGTCCTTTACCCACATCTAGTAGTTCTAATTTCATTGCTCACTGTTTTAATACATGTAATAAAATAGCAGCAATTGGGCAAATTATAATCCACAGAAACTATTTCCTTACATTTCCTGGATGTAGCAACTGCAAACAAGGCCTTGGCAGAGTTGGTGTCTGGAGGCGTCCTGGTTTCTAGTCTTATACAGCAATCTTTGCTTTGTCTTTCCATCTTCTGGCCATGAAGGCATAAGGCAACTCTCACTTCTCTAAAATGTCACAGCTTTATACATGAACACTCCAGGTATATAACCAAGTCATATTTCAAAGACCCTAATCTTTACTATTCTTATCTTAGGAGTTAGAATTGCCACAAAGAAATTTTGGGGACCCTAAAACTTCATCAGACAGTTTAGGTATTATCTTAGTGTTTGATGGTTGGGAGATTAAGGGACCAGAAGTGTGGCTTCCCTCCAGATTAGATGGCTCTAAAAATCAGGGTTAGTTAAGCTGAAACATCTAGGCCTGTGTTTCCTTAAGAAATACCTTTAGGAACCTTGGGGTTGGGTAGATGTGGACTAAAATTTATATATAGTATAGGTGTTCTGCTGACAAGTTTGAAGTGAGGAAATTATATTATTAGAATTGTGTTTCTGGGAGATAAATTTGGCTGTTTTGTGCAAGAGAGGTTAGATGGAAATCAGGGATCAGGGAGGAAGCTATCACAAAAAGAGGTGTATAATGAAGGCATTTAATGCAAGACAAGAGCCAGGGGGAGATTCCAGATTCTAAAAATACTTCAGCTCAGTAGAGCAGGTGCTGTGGTCTGAGTTGCATGGGGGCAGGAGGCAGCAGGCTTATAATTAGTCTGCACAAGCTCTTCCTGGAGGACAAAGCAGCTGGTGCTTTCCTTTCAAATTCTAGCAGTGACTTCCCACCTCAACACAATAAAAGGATTCATTGGAAGGAGAGTGGGTCTCCAGAGATGAGAGGAAGGCTATGAGGAGGACAGGGTGGGAGGGTCCAGTTATCCAGATGCAAGCCAGATACAACACAAGCATTTACAATGGATGTCAGTCAGGGAAAAGATGCCACCTGACCTCAGGCTAAGTGGCTAAATTGCCATGGTGGTTAAATTATTCCTCTTTTCTTTGATGATAGCAATCCCAAAAGGTGCTATTTAGCCTCAACAAACTTAGACATAGGCTCTATGCCCAGTTTTAGGGTGATGACACACTATTTGTTTTCTTTTATACAAGACTGTTGAGGTGACATGCATTTAGGAACAGAAAGCAGATTACTGATTGCAAGGAGTAAAGCCGGGATTTGGGGGCAAAGAATGTAGGGAGGTGTTGGTTGGCATTAAAAACTAGAGGAAAGACCATTGTAGTTCTTAGCATATTATACAATATGCATGAGTGAAAAATCACATCATCCCAGGATTAAGCATTCAACTGTTCTATTTTTGTAGCGTTCAAGACAAGTTTACTTTTTATACATTTTCTGTCTTAATTGTAGTAATCAGACACATCAACCATCATGCATGATAAATCAAATAATTAAATGTACACACACCAGACAGGGTGGGGAAATAAGTAAAACTGGGAAATACAAAGCTGGTGGGTTTATAGACTCCAGTATCAACATCCTGTTGTGAATTCACACATTTGTTTTGAAAAATAGGAGAAAACTAGATAAATGGATTTCCTCAAAATTATTTCTCAAAACTGTGAATCTACAATTGTCTCAATAAAAACTTTAATTTAAAAAGCAAACAGAGGCAGATATGGTAATGTGCACTAGTCATACCAGCATTTAGGAGGCTAAAGAAAGAGATCACAAATTTAAGGCCAGTCTAGGAGCTAGACTAGGCTACATAACAAAATTTCACCTCAAAACATCAAAGCCCATTACAGAAAGATAAATGTCATATGTTCTCTCTTATTTCTTTATCTTGAATCCAAATCTTTAGATTTGAGACTAGAACCTGATGTAACAACAGAAGCCAGGTAAGTAGAAAAAGACCTTGGAGGAAAGGGAAAAGGAACTCTAGAGAGGCAAAATGGTAGTAGGCCATGGGTGCTTTGGAAAAGAAGAGTAAAAAAAAAAACTGAGTGAGAAGATGGGTGAACTCTTGCTGGAAAGCAGGGAAGGAAATACAGGAGAAAGAAGTGTAAATAACAATATAGACTTTTGAAAGGTCATAGGAAAAATTATTTTATATGCTTGCTTAAAAGTACGTATAGTGTGTGTGTATCTGTTTTGTGTGCATGTGTGCGTGTGTGTATATACAAATTCACACGGGTTACTAATGCTCCCCCCTAGAAGCCATAGACAGACAAAACACCCAGTGCCAAGTATGAGCAACCTCCCTTCAAACTGTTAGTCAGTGGAGTCAAAGAGACTCTTAAAACAATATAGACCATTGCCATTGCGCTTGGTTGCCCCCCAGAACTTGATCCTTTTACTAGTGACACAACAGACTTCAGACACAGGTCTTAGAGGAATACATCTCAACTGACATAGAAGCCTCTCCCCTGATGGCTAGATCAGAAGGTGCTATACAAGCTGCCAAAGAAGAAAAACGGTCAATAGTCCTAGCCATCAGTAAAGTCTGTGAAACACAATGACCATCCCAGCAAGATAGCTTCAGCGTGTAATTGTGTCTCTTTTATCTTGAGAGTAACTCACGGCTATCTAGTTAGATTTAAGGTCTGCTTTATCAGAAGGAATTCATTCCTGGTACCAGAAACCTAGCCAAGAAATGATGCCTGAAAAGGAGGTAAACCTTAAAGGAGAACCTATAATTGCCATTTTCTTAAATTAAAATGATTTACAACTGTAGTCTAACTAGTTATCATTCTACCCACAAGTAAGTATAGTTCTCACCTCTGATAAAACAAATTCATTTTTGCAGCAGATAGAGACTACTACAGGGATCCACAACTAGTAAAAATGTGGAAAATAAGTTACACCCAGCTCCAATTGGTATATCTACCCATACACCTAAGATTGAGGGAACAGAAGGGTCAGAAAAATTGTAAGAGTCAGAGTAACAGTCTAGCCATGGATGAAATGCTGTACAAATAAAAATTTCAACAGTACATTTATCTAAACAATACCTTTTTAATGACAACACCAATTGACATGTCAACATAGTGAAAATTTCATAAGGCTCACCTCTTGATGAAGGCCTACAGGCAACCAATGGCTCCTGAGAGATGAAGAATCATTCTTCTCCAGTGATGAATCTTGTGATAGGTTATGCAATTCTATGTGATCAGCCTTAAACATGTACATAAGAACAATATTGAATGGGCACAGTAAGTTATATATATATAACTTATATATATATAACTGTACATATGTGTATATATATTTATATATATAATAATTGTATGTATGTATATATTGTATATATGTGGGTAACAATAAAATTATAGAAGAGGTCATGCTTTTTAGAAGGCAGAAGTTAGAGGGGGAAAGGTAGGAGTGGACATAATGTAGTAGTCTTGTATGAAATTCTCAAAAAGATAAACATTTAAGTTAAAAAAGAGAGATGAAAACAAAATCAATATACAAATACACAAACAACCATGTGAGAGGTTAGACAGCAGCTAATGTAAAAATGAACTTATTGGTGCTGTTGAGAAGAATGCTAGGAAGGCATTATAGGCAGAGCCGACCTGGTGCAGAGGCTAATATGTGACAAGAAAGAAGTCACGGGAAACAGTTGGTCTCTAATGCCAAGGCAGAGAGATGGCTATGGGACACTAGGAAAGAGTCATGCTGCTGCAACAACTAGACACATTTTCTGCCAAACAGCACACATGTCTAAGGGATCAACTGTGTGCAATAAAAGGTGAGGGAGTGGCAGACATCGCATCTAGGACAAAGCGCAGTGGCAGGCTCACCGTCATGGCATCCTGTCTCGTAGTACCAGGTGGAAGCCGCCTGTGTGGGACATGCTGGCTGCTGAGAGAAGCAGCTGCATGTCTGAGTCACCGTTATATGCGAGCTAGGCTGGACTGCCCTGAGCCCAGACAGTCACAAGGGAGACACATGACAAACAGTAAATGCAGCAGAAAGAAGGAGGTTGGTCTCTCTTAACCCACATGATCTGACTGTGGCAAGTGCTAGTCTGGGAGACAGTGAGAGGAGCTTGGGATTTTTCTCCTTTGGAGCTTCTGAGTTTCAATGACAAGAATGTCATAGGAAACTTCCAAAAAAGGTTTAGATGGAGTCAGGGTTCACTGTTTGGGAGCATATGAGCTGTCCCCAGTGGCTCACATTCCTGTTGCCAAAGAGGGAGTTTGGGGCTCAATGCTCCTTCCTTCAGGTTTTTCAAGCTAAATCAATGTAATGCAGATGAAACTGGTGGCATAAACATCTCTACTGCAGGATGAGGTCACCTGTACTGTCCCTAAACGTCTGCTTCTGAAAACATCTCCAAGGGGTGGATTCCACTCCCATCTTAACTAGCTTATTCTTGAGAATTCATCCATGCCTCCAGCATTCCTTCAGCGAACAGGGGTTGTGCCTATGAGCATATTTTTTACTTGTGGTGCTGCGGGTGCCTATGTCAGAATCCATATGGGCCACCAAACTAATATTTGTGTCACAGATTGTTCTCATGTACAGCAAGAATAGCCCTCTGTGAGGCTAACCTTCACTATGTCCCTAGTGATGAATCTGACCCTGACATTTTGAGGGGTACAGCAGTTTGATATTTCCCAAGTTGCAATGCAGCCGTCACTGGGTTCCATTTGCCAGCAGGAGAGGAACCAGCCCAGAATATGTTAAATCACTTCATGTTACCAGCTTCCTCTTGCGGGAGTAGCAGTGATAGTATGTGTGTGATGTCCTTTACTGCATGTATGTAGAAATAGAATCTGAAGTAAGTTCTGAAACTCAGATATATAACAAAGGCTTAGGAGCTTTTTAGGCTTGTGGGCATCCTTTTTCTCTGCTCAATCCCCCTCTACCTTCATCTGTTCATGAACTCATGCTCTCTACACCAAGGAAGAAAGAGATTTTAATCTAATTGAGATGCCTGGTGTGATGGTAGCTTTAATTGTCAATTTGACACAACATAGAATCACTTAAGAAGAGAGTCTTAATGAGGTACTGTCTGTATTGGGTTGGCTTGTGAGCATGTCTGTGGGGGTTTTCCTAATTAAGTTAATTGATGTGGAAAGAACTATCTTACTGTGGGTGGAACCTTCTCTAAGAAGGGGTCCTGAACTACATGAGTAGAGAAATTGAGATAAGCATAAACAAGCAAACAGGCAGCACTCAATTCTCTCTGCTCTTGACTGAGAATGCGCTATGACTGTCTGTTACAAGCTCCACAATCATGATTGCCTTGCCATAGCGACTGCTACCTAGAATTACAAGCAGAATAAATTCCTTCTTCCTAAGCAGTCTTTAGTCACTGTGTTTTATCAAAGCAGCAGAAATGAAACTAGAACCCTAGACCAACCAGTTACATGTGATTTTATATAGTTCACACCAAGTCATCAAAAATGACCTCATGACTTCCAGCTACTTGGCAGAATTGCTTTCCAGGTATTTCTAACTTCTGTATCATGGCATTTAGAATAATGTGGGAAGAAGTGCTCAGTTGTGTGCATCTTTCATTTTTCTCTCATCTTATTTGTGAACATCTTTTTACCAGATGCCAACAGTAGTTCCTATGATTCTGAGTTTTGCAGAGTGGGAAACAAGCCCAAATGACTCCCTGCACATGGGAAACTTGCTTCCAATTCTGCTCTCCTTTAACGAGGATTCAAAGAGAGGGTGGACTTTCACAACTCAGAAACGATTCCAGAGCAGAACCCAGTCATGCTGCAAGGTAGTGGCAGACATCCAGCCTCTAGAACAATGAGGAATAAAGCCACATCAAACTGTAAGAAGTTAAGCAGAAGTAACACATGTGAGAGAGGCATGTATGTGCCTAATACACAATATTTGCACTGGCACCAGCTAGAGTTAGTTTATTAAGTAAAGTAGCATATCTCACCAAGGGAATTTTATACACCCAGCCCTTGAAGAAATAATAGCAAGTCCTCTTCTGGCAAGAGAAAAAAAAAAAAAAAAAAAAAAAAAAAAAAAAAAAAAAACCTCTTGGAGAAATAACCATGAGGCAATACAGTGCTTGGCAGTACTTGGCCCACACCACAGGGGATAATATCACTCAGCAAAAGAGAGAAATCCCCCACCTGGAAACATGGTCCCGACTTAATGTTGCTTAAGAAAATAGCCACTTTTCAAACAGCTAACTTATGAGAAGTTGTTACTGCACAGTTTATCTGGGCTTGATGTGTACAAAGAGATGATATAAGTTACAGAGACACTGTCCCATCTTCTGTTCGTGCTGTGTGAGGATGAAAGTGTCTGTTGCTACTTCTTCATCTTCTCTCCACTCCAGAGAAGAACAGATGTATTCTGCTTAATCATAAAAGATCCAAGTCCCTTCTTGGCTCCTTAGAATCACAGGCTGAAAACATCCTTCCCTGGTCACTGGATCCCCGATAATATGAGCCTAAAGTTCATTCTCTCAGCTCTCATGCCATGTACTCCCCTTTGACTAGAAACCAGCCATTGGGTCCTGTTCTATGAATAACTCATGTATGTGGTGTCTATGAATATGCATCGTAGGAAGAAAAGAGACCTTTCTTTCATGAAATGAGCATCCTGATATTTGGTGAGTCAGTTTTACCCAGAGACCAGCACTTCACTTTTTTTCCTTGTACTTTTGCTTCCATGTTTATTTATTGATGCTCCCTCTTTGAGTATGGTTGACCCAAGGAGAAAGAGATCCAACACACAAAGGCCTACTCGCATCTTGATGACTTGCATTTCATCCAACCCAAGAGCATTCCTAACTGTAGAAGGCTAAGCAGTGAGTGCTAAGTTTACAGCTACCCTCAGAGAAAAATGAGAAGGATGTTGAGCAGTGTTGAATGAGCCAAATCAAATGTCTCCTTGCCATCAAGGGTTTATGTTAATCAACAGAGGAAATATATTTATTTATAGATAATTTGGTAGAAGATATGTTTGGAAAATAACACAATCAGAATAATATCAAAAAATCATTTGTTAACAAACATAAATTTGGAATTTAGACAAAAAATAACATAGTTTCATGTTCTGTGAAATATGCTGAGCTCAGAAAGTTAATACTGCATGACTCCTCTGATCTATACAATTTTAAAAGAAAAATCAGAAATATATATATATATAAAGATGCATCTAGAAGGATGTTCAACCTGTATTTCTTTATAATACCAAAAAGTAGAAACAACTAAATATCCAGTATTGGTAGACTGAATAAGTAAATCCTAGTATGATGGTATGAAAGGTTGTATATTATTTAAAACTAGTATAATGAAAGAACATTTAATGGCATTGTAGGTAAACTAAGAGAAACATTCTAAAACCATATGAAAAACTTGGATTCCATCTGGAGACTCTATAAAAATATACAAGTAAGGAAAAGTAAGAAAACAAAGTTTTTTACTTCCTTGTTAATATTCTGGTGTCCTTTCTAAAAATCTGTGCAAAGAAGATATGTGGCCTGAAATAAAATAAAATGAAGTCTTATAAAAAAAAAGTCAAAGTCCTAGAAATTGAGAATAAAATGGTGGTTACCAGAGGCTACAGGAGAAGGAGGGTTGTCAGTAAGCAGTTACAGTGCTACAGTTAGAAGAGGTAATCATGTTCTGTGTTTTGCTGTACAAAATATTGATGACAGATAATGTTAGTAATGAAGATTTAAAATGAAAGTAAAGAAGAAAGGGTTTGGAATGTTTTCATCGTAATGATAGACTTGTCTGGATTAAGATGTTATGTGATGTATACATAGCTAGGGATGTGAACAAGGAAAGCCCTTGCAATGGACAACGTATGTGTCAATTAAAAACTTAAAAAAAAAAAGCCTGCTCCATGATATGTAACCTATACCTGGCACTAGTAACAATGTCAAGAACAAGTGGAGAAATAGATCTTAGTTTCTAAGGAAGAACCTACTACTATTACACTGCTAAGTGAGCCTAGTACTTAACTGATTTGCAATGTTTTAATCTATGCACATATTGAGAGATCAATGCATCTCTCAACCCTCATCAGAGAAGGTTTGGTTTTGTTTTGTTTTGTATTGTTTCCACTATAGTATATGGCAATAAACACAGATACCAACAAGCAAAGAGGGATCTGTTTGGAGACTGAGTCTATGGGCTATGTCTGAGCCAGGGTTTTAGGTCCTCTCCATGCATTGTCCTTGGCTGGGGTATCAGTTTCTGCAGGGCTCCCAAGGCTCAGGGTTTTTGGCTATGTTGGTCTCCTTTTGGAGCTCCTGTCCCCTCCAGGTCTTTCTTTCTCCCTCTTCTTTCATAAGATTACCTGCACTCTGCCCAAAGTTTGGCTTTGGGCAGGCTGCCCAAAGTTCAGCCTCTGCTTTGAAACCTCTATCAGTAGAATCTTTCAAAGGCCAGCTGTGGTGGGCTTCAAGTGGGTTACCTAATAAGAGAAACAGGGGCTGTCTCTGACATGAACTTAGTGGCAGACTTTCTGATCACTTCCCCCCAGGGGTGGAAGCAGACTTTCTAGGCCACAGAGGAAGATAATGCAGCCAGTCCTGATGAGACCTGATAGGCTAGGTTGAGACCTGATAGTCCACCTATCAGTGGACTAGAGGAGGGACATAAGGAGAGAAGAGGGAGGGAGCGTAGGATTTGGAGGAGATGAGGGAGGGGAACACAGCCAGGATAAAATTGAATAAACTATAGTAAATGTTAATAATAAAAATGTATTATGACAAAAATAATTACTAATAATAAATAATATTTTAAAAGAGTGATTTGTTCTAAATGTGTCAAATAAATCACATTGTTTCTTTCAAGTTTTAGGGATCTTCACAAAAGAGTAAGTAGTAAGATTATAAGAGCCAGACATGGTTGATGGCTTCAAGAAAATAGTGTTTTCTGAGCACAAAAGGGCATTTGTATATATAATTCACAGTCATTTTTTATAGCGTTCACAAGACCTGCATAAAATCAATCCCGAAAAAACAATCTTAGGATAAAGGGAGGAAGGTGGACACAAAGCTTTCATCATAGCTGAAGAGCTATTGATAGTTAATAGCAGCCATGAGAGGGGAAGTAAGGTTTTCTTTAGTGGTGTGACACTAGGCATATCAACTATACTCCAGGGCAAATCACTAAATGTTTGGGGCATACAAACTGGACTGCATGGGTTTTAAAAAGGCAGGGGCAAGAGAGTCACAAAATTGATGAATATGAAAGGAGTTGGGGAAGGGGAGAATATAATCCAAATACTTTGCAAGAAAATCTCAAAGAATTAATATAAATTTTATTTTTAAAGGACATTCTGAAACAATTTTGTCTGGGTACTAAAATGGATGATTCTATATGTTTCAACTCAAAAAGTAGGAATTGGACTTTATCTTTGATATGTTAGTGACATATGTTAGTCCATAATAGTAGAACCTATGTATAGTTCTGAAAAAAATAATCTCAATATTGCTTTAAATTTGGCATCAAAACACATGAGCTAGCTGAACCTTACCTAACCTGGTGAAATTTCCTGTAGACTTTATTATTGTCAGGTTGGATAAGGGCAAATTGCACTGCTGTAGAAATATCAATGTTTTTTAACACATTGCTAGATAATATGCATGTAATATTAAATCTTGTGTGAATAACATACATTTAGAGATCACAGTAATTTTTACTACAAGATTTAGTTACCTGTAAGGTTATATTTACCTGCCATCTACACCTGATCATAAGTGTGCAATGTTGTACATTGTCCTATAAAAATGTAAAAGCAGTTGTGAGCAATTTTCAGATGCCAATGCTGATTGGTCACCTTTTCTCCTTCTCAGACTGTTAAGTAGAAGTCGCATTAAACTGTAGTAAGGAAAATTGTCTTTCTCTAATGGAGGAAGTGACTTATTGGATTGCATTGGACATATCTTCCTAAAAATGCCTTGTTCAGGCACTGTTGAGAAAATACAACTATTGCCTACACAAGCATAAAGAAAAAAAATCATTGCTGATCTCAAATGTGTAAATAAAATGAAAACTGTGACTCACAGAATTTTGAATTCTTTCAATTTCCTCACCTCAGTTCTCAGTGGCCATTAAACATGTTAATAAGACTCATGAAGTTTTTTGTACATTTGCAGTCATCATTCTGGATGTCATTAAAAGTGTCAATCATTCTATTTTCTGAAGCTTTTGTTATACTTGTACTAAAGCTGCACAAACTTCTTTAGAAGTTTAAATTAGAAATTTATCTTGAAGTGGAAATGTACCGTGCAGTGTTTATCAGAAGTGCTTTGATCTGACAGTGACTGAACTAGTGAGAAGCAATGGTTTTCTCTCACAAACATTATTTCTGGTAGGATCAAGAGTTCAGTAAAAATAGAGTTTTACCAAGAGATTTAGAAATGTTTTTCTTTCCAGCCTAGGTTGGAAAATGCTTTGAAATCATCAGGAAATGGAGTGTGCTTTCTGAGACGTCCAGAAACATGAAGGAAAATTCATTCAGCTCAAAACCCAAGCCAACGGCCTCCAAGCCAAATCAAATAGCCAATTAGAAACACAGATATGCTTCTGTGCTAGTTTCCTTTTCATTGAATATAAGTTTTCACCATTTCAAAAACCGTATGGTACCTATATGAATCAAAAAAATAGAGACTAGTTAAAGTAAAATGGTGATGCATTCTACCACTTGGACACAGCATTCTCAATAATATTCTTGTCTTTACAAATGCAAACATGTATTTGTAAACACCGATACAGCTTTGCTGAAATAAATCGCTCTTAGTTAGGCTTCTTATTGATGTAATAAAATATCCTAACTGAAAACAGCTCAGAGGGAAAAAAAAGATTTGTTTGGCTTGTGGTCTACATTATATTACAAGGAGAACTCAAGGCAAGAACTAAAAGCAGGGACTGATGCAGAGGCCATGGATGAATGCTGCTACTGACTTGTTCCTCATGGCTTACTCAGCCTGCCTTCATAACCACCAGAAACACCAGCCCACAGGATAACACTGTCCACAGTGGGCTGGGTCCTCTCATATCAAACATTAATCATGAAAATGCCCTATAAACTTGCCTACAGACCAATCTGATAGAGACATTTTTTTTTAACCTGAGGTTCTTCTTTCCTAATATTTCTAGGCTGTTGACAAAAACCAACCAGGACATAATATTAAACTAACAATATACATTTGAAAATTTAAGTTATACCTATAAAATATCTAATATTTCCATGGTCTAAAAATTATCCTTCATAATTGCTTTGATTAACTTGGAATCTAAACTCACATGCATGTGTTAAATTTATGACCAGCCTATTTCTACCCATTTGGAACAGTGTACCTTCTGACCCTATCTCTTTCTTTATTAATAGCTAACTGACATTATTTAAAACCTATTAAGGAAGAAATTCAGAGTCTGTCTGAAGTAAATAAATATTCAGCCTTCTGGACATAGTGGTGTCCCTGTAGTCATCATTAGTTCAATCTCCTGGCTCTTGTACTTTCTTGATATTGGCAGCTAGGTTTGACCAGAAGATCCACACAGAAGTTACTATTCAGCCGTTTGTCCCTTCATAATCTACGAAGACACAACATCTTGGTGATCTATAGCTGAATAATGATGGAAACCAACAATGAAATTAGAGTAGGAACAAAAAATCCCACCAAATGCCATTCACAGATTCCAACCTTACAGTCTTTGAAATAGTGTCTGAGGGATTATTTTAGAGCCATAAAAGAACCAAGTTCTCCACAAGAATGGCTTTAACACAAGTTAATAATCTTTAAAATTAATAAACCACCCTCTTTACAATGAAGATAGTTTAAGAAATTTGTTTCACTCAATTTTTTGCTGTCTTATATAAATTAAGATTTTGCTCATTAACTATGGATAGTTCCTTGCATAGTTCCTACTGAAAAGAGAAAGATGAGCAGACCAGTTTTGAAAGCAAAGTTATGAGTTTTAATTACTTTATTCTAGCACTCTCTTTTCTGAGTTAGTGGTTGAATATGTTTTCTTCTCACACAGTAGCACCTGGGTCTTTCCATATATGTTCCTTAATTTATGAATGGTTTTTATGCTTTTTGTAAATGGTACCTTGTACTTCCAATGTTTCTTATGCCAGCATTTCTTGAGGGACTAGAGATATTTACTCATAAATAATTGAAGGAGGTTAAATTAGACTACCAAGATCTTTGCTTAAATGGTGATTTTAGAACTGTAAATCTGTAAAAAGTTAAAATCTTTAAAAAGTTAAAAAAGCCATCTTTGTCAATTTCTATGTACTAAAAGGCCTGAGATGCAGAAGAGTAAATCTTTGCTAAAAAAGTAAAGTCAATTATTCAAAGCAATTTCTTTATATCTACTTGGAAAATTCAAGGAAAATAAAAGGGTGGTTTTTCCTAAAAATTAAAAAAAATATATTTAAGCACATTCTAAATGTGAACCAGAGCTGGTTTAAGCTCAGATTTTTACTTCCTCTTACTGGAAAACTGGATACAGACTCCCACAACTGAGTGCTCAAGTCCATCTGTTCCACCAACGTGCTTAGAATATTTGAATTGATTTAATGGGAGTCAACTTGGCAACAGTACAGCCAGATGGACGTGGGAACCATGAGAAGAGGAAAGCAATGCTCTACAGAAAAGATTGTCCCTCAGGAGAGAATTAACCAAATAGCTCCTTCAAGTCCACAAAGTTCCCAGTCCTGGCAGCAGACTTCATACAATATTTGGAACATAAACTTAAAAATGGGGTTTTGCTGAAATTAAAATATATCTTAAATATGATCTGGCAATATAAAACTCAAAAGTCTTTCCAAAGGAACAAGGAGGAACCAGGGATTTTGTATGGACCCTGTGACTGACACAGCCACCTAACTGTAAGAAGGTTTCCATTCTGCTACTTAGGTCTTACTTCTTGCCTGCCAAGGCTTTTCCTGGCTCTTTGGTTGAATTTGGATCTAACACTGGTCTTCATAGCTCTCCTTCCTATCTTGTTCTGTGCAGTTTCAAATACTATGACCATTAACAGCTCACTCCACCCTTCCTTGGTCTAGCGATTGGATATCCTCTTTTTCACTGTCCCTAATTAAGCAGATTATTAGCACTAGCTGTGCACAACCTAATCCATATTTCTAGTGTCTAATCCACATATTTGTAGCCTAGCTGAATTTTACTTCTGAAATAATTCTCACCATGCCTAGGAGGGCCTTGATATATGCTGCACTTATCCCAGAAAAAGTGACAGATTCTGTTTATGTTTATTCTGCCTTGTGACAAGTGGTTGTCATTATAGTGTATATATTGTAAAGGATTTTATTATTTAATTTTTAGATGCAATGGGTCAGGCTGTGTCTGTTCAAAGATAAATAAGATAAATGGCTGTGACATTTGGTCTGCTCACATGCAACTAAGCCAACTTGATGGACATACATTAGAGTTACTCAGAGAGATTTTCGTTCTTTCTTGGCATTGCTGCTTTTCGTAAAAATCATTGCCATGGCCCTAGAGTGCCTGATTCAATTTGTGTGCTATCTCATATATTTCCAAGTTTTTTGGCCATTCTAATGTGTATCTCAGTTAAGAACTAAACACTCATAAAACTGAAAAAAATGTTGTTTAAGCATCACACTCAAAATATGGACATCTAAAGCGAACCAACTGAGAATGGAAGAAATAATTCCAGAGGAGGGGTTGGAGAATTCTTGATAGGGCTGTTAGAAAATATTACCCTAAAAACAAAAGGGATTATGGACAGATAAAGAGTAGGCACAACCTGTAGAGTGAAAGGACTCATAGTATGTTCCAGAAATGGCATAGCAGAAATTTCTCAGACAAGGCAAAATTGAGTTTTTCAGTTTGAGATTCTTACACTGTCCCACCAGGCACTTATAGTTTATGAAATCAAGCACAGTGTAATATGCTATGGAGTGCACCCACTGTGTACATTTCCACTTGACTTGTGAATATGTAAATAAAAATAAATAATCCAAAGACTACATAGATTAGTATGTTATAAGCTTCTGGGTATCAGTTATAATGGCTAGAGATGAAACAGTAAGGGATGAAAAATAACAGCAGCCTCCAAATCAGATAGCACAGCCAGTTCCACATTCCAAAACAGTGTAACTTTATCATGTCATTGCCTCCCTGAGGCCAAGCCCATGTGCAAACATAGATCTCAGTTTCAGCACACTTTCTTACTATTTTACCTCATAGCTTACTTAGCCCTCTCTACCTGGTAGCTGCAGGGCTGAGATAAATTCTCTATGAATAATGTAAAGAAACTTAAGAATGCAGAGTAGATAAATATCATGGAAATTGTTATTTTCATTGACGATTACGTGAAAAAAAAACAACAATTTTCTGTAATTTCTTAGCAGACAAAAATGTCCTAAGAGAAGACTATCTCTGTAGTATTATACCATCACTATGATCATCACTATACTTAAAAGACTCAGCTCTCAGCAAGAAGCTGGCTTGCTTTCTAGAAGGCTTAAAGATGAAAAAGATCCATTTGCCCTGTACACATGCAACTTTAGAATCCTATGGGTGCCATCATCACTCTGCTAACCACAGGTACACAAGGAATCCACAGTGCTCTCTCCATGGGTATCTCTGTGTACGTAGGAAGAGACAGGTATGTGGGTAAGTTAAAACCAAGAGAATAAGATGAAGGGGAAAATGCAAGGAAGCAGTAATTCACTCACCCAACCCTGTACGTGGCAGATTAAGTAAACATACATTATTAAAAAAAGACTCCAAAGCCTCAGACCCACGAGAATGGCAAAGCCTCCCCGTGGTCTGTGTGTGGATGTTGGCAGTCTGCAGAAAATCTTGACTGTAGCTTCCCTTTTCCTGATGTTTACAGTTTGAGACTTTTTCTCCTACTGAGATTAATGAAACTTGCCTCCTTATTCAGCTGTGCATATTAACCAACATGCTTATTCAGCAATAGACAATAACACCACCTCCTTGGGTCAGAAAAATAAAATAAACATGTAGAGTTGGTGGCCTGCTACCGATGCAAATCCATCAGAGTGCATGACCCACCGAATCTCAGCTTCTCTGTCTGTCTGTCCTGTGACATTGCCCCAGTCAGGTCTCCAGGATCTAGTTGCTTATGTGGCAGCACTACTACCTTCACTAAAGGCTTGTTTCCAGAGAGGGACAGAAACTCAGAAGAGACCTTTCCACCCAACTGCCCTATAATTCAGCAATCCCATAATGTACAGCCTTGTTTGAGCATGAAGTATAAGACAAAAAAATAAAAGGAATATCTCAAGTAAATGTGTTTGCTTCTCAGGGCTTAAAAAATAGAGTAAATCGAA
Source organism: Psammomys obesus (assembly GCF_907164565.1). Taxonomy (NCBI): domain Eukaryota; kingdom Metazoa; phylum Chordata; class Mammalia; order Rodentia; family Muridae; genus Psammomys; species Psammomys obesus. Next base: position 3,188,404 of record NW_026590486.1, read on the forward strand.
GATGGCGGTGGCTAGTGTGCAGCTTAGCTAAAGGGGAGAGTACCCTCAACGCAGAAATTGGTGAGTGAAGGGGCTGATCAACCCAGAACAGAGTTATCTAGACTTCCAAGAAGAAAGAGACTAACCATGATCTGAGTCCATCTAGAATCAGGTCACAGCAGACTCCTCCAGGAGGAGACACCCTGAGAGGTGATCCCCAGGCACTTCCTGGCACCCAAAACCCTACTCCCTCTTCGGAGGAGGCAGGAGACGTCCAGCATAATCTGCCACAGACCACACTGTCTGTACCCCAACCCAGCTAGAGCTACAGCTCCCACCAAAAACAAAACAAAACAAAACAAAAAAACGACAAAACCCGAGATCGGGGCTGAGAAAACCGAATCCTTTTGGGCACTCCCCTGAGAACCAGAACGCTGCCATAACCCTGCCGAGGAGGAGCAGAAGGATAGAGAGGCGCACAGTGGCTTCACAGCGCCGGGACCCCAGTGCTGCCGACTGCTCCTAGCAAACAAACTTCAGCTCGGGATCTGGGACTGTGGTCATTCAACATGTCCTGAGATTCTCCTGGGTCCAGCGCAATAAGGTCTAGCACCAAGTCCTAACACCAGCGGCCCCCCGACCCCTAGCAGAAAAACCCCGGCTCAGGATCAAGGCTGAAAAGTCCCAAACATTTCTGGCACCCCCCTGAGAGTACCGCCATAAGCTTGCCCTAGCAGAGGGGAAGGTCAGAGGGGAAGGACAGAGAGGCAGCCTGCCACAGGACACAGCACCCCCTCTCCAGCTCACCCAGCGGCCCCTAGCACAGAAAACCAAGCTCTGGATCTGAGGACACTCGTCCATACCTGGTACTCTCGCAGGATCAGCAAACATAGGTTCTACCATCAGGCTGCTTTTGGCAGAGAGATCTGGGCCCGGGATCTGGGATTGAGAACACTCAACCTAACTCTTTGCAATGCTACCCTGGGACTAGTCAACATAACCCCTCCTGGCATACGGAAAGGACAGAGAAGCAGCACACAGGAAAGGTGGACACCAAGTCCTGCGGCCACAGTGCCACAGAGCTGATTGTTAGCCTACCCGCACATTTTCTGCAGCAGGACCAAATCAGAGAGTAGTGAGCAAGGGGAACCCCAGTGCATTCCAACTGGTCCTGCAAGAGAGTGAGTGAGGTTTCTAGGGAGAGTTTTCCCCAGACCCAGGGCCTCTCCACAGAAGCAACCAAACGAGATCCCTGCCACCCACACCCCTAATGTGGGCATCATAGGGATTCTTGGGATAGGGACCCCAACATTGAAGCCTCTACCTTGCAGGTCCACCAGTGTAATCCAGGCAAACAATCCCTGGATCTCAGACAGAAAAGCATAATAGTGGCCTGCAGGCCACTGCAATAGTCAGAGAATCCGCACATGCACACTGCGCCCACTAAAAGCGCATGTGAATAGCGCCAGTATCACATTCCTTACTCAGGCAAAATTGAAACCCCAACACACACTCCCAAACCAGTGAACCTCTTTCATCTTCCTGAAAAAGCAGTCCAGAAAACAGAAAGAGACAATCATAGCCCGAACTATAAACTCGAGAAACAAACAGTGAGGGTTATAAATAACCAGATGGCTAGAGGCAGACATAAGAAGACACCCAACAAAAATCAGGACATAATGACCTCACCAGCAACCCCACAAAACAATGGACACTTCAATTCACTAGATATACAAGAAAATGACCTCAAAACTATGTTTCTCCAGCTATTAGAGGCCCATAAAGATGAAATGAACAAAGCCCTCAGAGAAATAGCCAAAGAAATCCAGACAAACAAAGAGGAAACAAATAGAGCTCTCAGAGATGACCATGAAAATTGAGGCAAACAGAGAAGAAATGAACAAAGCTCTCAAAGAAATGTCCACACAAATGAAGGCAAATAAAGAAGAAATGAACAAAGCTCTCATAGAAATACAGGCAATTATAGCCAAAGAAGTAGAGGCACAATTAGTGATATATAGAGAGGAAATGGACAAAAAAATAGAAGCTGTCATTGAAAAGCAGGAGTCCACATTCAAACAGATTAAGGAAATGGTGCAAGACATGGAAACAGAATTAGAATCAATAAAGAAAACACACATAGAGAAAAACCTGGAGCTGGAGAACATAGAGAAAAGATCAGAAACTACAAAGGTAAGCATCACCAACAGAATATAAGAGATGGAAGAAAGAATCTCAGGAGCCGAAGATACACTTGAGGAAATTGACACGTCTCTCAAAGAAAAAATAAAATCAGAAAAGTTCCAAACACAAAACATCCAAGAAATCGAGGACACCATGAAAAGACAAAATCTAAGAATAATAGGAGTAGAAGAAAAAGAAGACATCAGGCTCAAAAGTCCGAAAAATATTTTCAAGAAAATTATAGAAGAAAATTTTTCCAACTTAAAGGAGATGTCCATAAACATACAAGAGGCCTACAGAACACCAAGTAGACTAGACCAGAAAAGAAATTATTCACGTCACATTATTCAGTCAAAACACTGAACCTACAAAACAAAGAAAAAATTCTAAAAGCAGCAAGGGAAAAAGGCCAAGTAACATATGAAGGTAGACCTATCAGAATCACACCAGATTTCTCAACAGAAAATATGAAAGCCAGAAGGGCCTGGACAGAAATCATACAGTCCTTAAGGGACCACAGATTCCAACCCAGACTACTATACCCAGCAAAACTGTCAATCAACATAGACGGAAAATTCAAGATATTCCAAGACAAAACCAAATTTAAACAATATCTACATAGTAACCCAGCTCTACAGAAGTTACTAGAAGGGAAACTCCAAACCAAAGAAAACAACTACATTGAAGGAAACAGAGGAAATAGATAACTACACAACAAAAAAACCAAAAGAAGATAAGCAATGAAACTCAGTGACACCACCAACACCACCTCTAAAGTAAGTAACAATTGTTGGTCACTAGTTTCTATCAACATCAACAGACTCAACTCCTCAATTAAAAGACACAAACAGAATGGTTGCGGAAACAGGATCCATCATTCTGTTGCATCCAAGAAACACACCTATGCAACAAAGATAAACACTACCTCAGGTTAAAGGGCTGGAAAAATGTTTTTCAAGCAAATGGTTTCAGAAAACAAGCTGGAGTAGCCATCCTAATATCTAATAAAATAAACTTTCAACCCAAGTTAATCAAAAAAGATAAGGATGGCCACTATATTCTCATCAAAGGAAAAATCCACCAAGAGGACATCACAATTTTGAATATCTATGCCCCAAATACAAGAGCACCTACATTCATAAATGAAACAATATTAAAGCTTAAATCACACATTGATCCTAATACCTTAATAGTGGGAGACTTCAACACTCCACTCTCACCAAGAGACAGATAAAGTAGACAGAAACCAAATAGGGAAATAAAAACACTTACAGAGTCCCTAAATCAAATGGACCTAATAGACGTCTACAGATCTTTTCATCCAAACTCAAAAGAGTATACCTTCTTTTCAGCACCGCATGGAACCTTCTCCAAAATAGACCATATAGTTGGTCATAAAGAAAGCCTCAACAGATACAAATAATCCCTTGTATTCTATCTGACCACCATGGACTAAAGCTGGACCTCAACAACAACAGAAATAAGAAAAAGCCGACACGCACATGGAAACTAAACAACCTGTTACTCAATGACGGTTGGGTTAAGGAAGAAATAAAGAAAGAAATTAAAAACTTCCTAGAATTCAATGAGAATGAAGGCACAACATACCCAAATTTATGGGACACATTGAAAGCAGTGCTCAGAGGAAACTTTATAGCACTAAGTGCCTTCAAGAAGAAATTTGTAACATCACATACAAGCACCTTAATGGCCCAACTGAAAAACCTAGAAAAAAAAGAAGCAGATACACCCAAGAGGAGCAGACAGCTGGAAATAATCAAACTCAGGGCTGAAATCAATCAATTAGAAACAAATAAAACTATTCAAAGAATCAATGAAACAAAAAGCTGGTTCTTGGAGAAAATCAACAAGATAAACAAACCCTTAGCCAAACTAACTAAAAAGCAGAGAGAATCTATCCAAATCAGCAAAATCAGAAATGAAAAGGGTGACATAACTACAGACACTGAGGAAATTCAAACAATCATTAGGTCATACTACAAAAGCCTATATGCCACAAAATTTGAAAACCTAAATGAAATGGACAATTTTTTTGATAGATTCCATCTTCCAACATTAAATCAAGATCAGGTAGAAAGACTGAATAACCCTATATCCCTCAAGGAAACTGAAGCAGTCATTAACAGTCTCCCCTCCAAAAAAAGCCCTGGGCCAGATGGTTTCAGCACAGAATTCTATCAGACCTTCAAAAAAGTGCTAACACTAATTCTCCTCAAACTATTCCACAAAATAGAAACAGAAGGTACATTACCAAACTCATTCTATGAAGCGACAGTCACCCTGGTACCTAAACCACACAAAGACCCAACAAAAAAAAGAGAACTTCAGACCTATCCTATCTCTCTTATGAACATTGACGCAAAAATACTCAATAAAATACTTGCAAACCGAATCCAAGAACACATCAAAGATATCATCCACCATGATCAAGTAGGCTTCATCCCAGGCTGGTTGGTTCAACATACGGAAATCCATCAATGTAATCCACCACATAAACAAACTGAAGGAGAAAAACTACATGATCATCTCCTTAGATGCTGAAAAAGCATTTGACAAAGACCAACACCCATTCATGTTAAAATTTTGGAGAGATCAGGAATACAAGGCACATATCTAAACATAGTAAAGGCAATATTCAGTAAGCCTATAGCCAACATCAAATTCAATGGAGAGAAACTTAAATCAATCCCACTGAAATCAGGGACAAGACAAGGCTGCCCACTCTCTCCCTACCTCTTCAACATAGTACTTGAAGTCCTAGCCAGAACAATAAGACAACTAAAGGAGATCAAGGGGATACAAATCAGAAAGGAAGAGGTCAAAGTGTCACTATTCGCAGATGATATGATAGTATATATGACCGACCCCAAAAATTCAACCAGAGAATTCCTCCAGCTTATAAACACCTTCAGCAAAGTGGCAGGATAAAAAATCAACTAAAAAAAAAAATCAGAAGCCCTCCTGTATACCAAAGACAAAAGGGCCCAGAAAGAAATTAGGAAAACAACACCCTTCACAATAGCCACTAATAACATAAAGTACCTTGGGGTGACACTAACCAAGCAAGTGAAAGACCTGTTTGAGAAAAACTTCAAGTCTCTGAAGAAAGAAATTGAAGAAGATCTCAGAAGATGGAAAGATCTCCTGTGCTCATGGATTGGTAGGATTAACATTGTGAAAATGGCCATCCTCCCAAAAGCAATCTACAGATTCAATGCAATTCCCATCAAAATACCAACTCAATTCTTTACAGACCTTGAAAAAAAGATTCTCAGCTTCATATGGAGAAACAAAAAACCCAGGATCTCAAAAAAAAAAAAATCCTGTACAACAACAGATCATCTGGAGGTATCTCCATCCCGGATCTCAAGCTGTACTACAGAGCAATAGTAATAAATACTGAATGGTATTGGCATAAAAACAGAAAGGAGGATCAATGGAACCGCATAGAAGACCCAGAAATAAACCCACACACCTATGAATACTCGATTTTTGACAAAGAAGCCAAAACCATTCAATGGAAAAAAGACAGCATCTTCAACAAATGGTGCTGGTCCAACTGGATGTCTACATGCAGAAAAATGAAAATAGATCCATATTTATCACCCTGCACAAAACTAAAGTCCAAGTGGATCAAAGACCTCAACATAAAAGCAGACACACTAAATCTGTTAGAAGAAAAAGTGGGGAACAGCCTAGAGCTCATTGGCACAGGAGACAACTTCCTGAACAGAAGACCAACAGCACAGGCTCTAAGAGCAACAATCAATAAATGGGACCTCATGAAACTGAAAAGCTTCTGTAAAGCAAAGGACACCATCATCAAAACAAAACGACTGCCTACAGATTGGGAAAGAATCTTCACTAATCCTTTATCTGACAGAGGGCTGATATCCAGTATATATAAAGAACTAAAGAAGCTGAAAAGCAGCAAGCCAAGTAATCCAATTAAAAAATGGGGAACAGAGCTAAACAGAGAATTCTCGACAGAAGAATATCGAATGGCAGAGAAACACTTCAAGAAATGGTCAATGTCATTAGCCATTAGGGAAATGCAAATCAAAACAACGCTGAGATTTCACCTCACACCCATCAGAATGGCCAAGATGAAAAACTCAAGTGACAACACATGCTAGAGAGGTTGTGGAGAAAGGGAAACCCTCCTCCACTGCTGGTGGGAATGTAAACTGGTACAACCACTCTGAAAATCTATCTGGCGCTTTCTCAGACAATTAGGAATAGTGCTTCCTCAAGACCCAGCTATACCACTGCTAGGTATATACCCAAACTTTGCTGTAGTACACAAAAAGGATATTTGCTCAACCATGTTTACAGCAGCTTTATTTTAATAGCCAGAACCTGGAAACAACCTAGATGTTCATCAACGGAGGAATGGATACAGAAATTGTGGTATTTTTACACAATGGAATACTACTCAGCAAAAAAAAAAAAAAAAAGGAGGAAATAATAAAATTTGCAGGCAAATGGTGGGATCTAGAAAAAAATCATTCTGAGTGAAATATCCCAGAAGGAGAGAGATAAGCATGGTATATACTCACTTATATAGACCTATAAGATATGATAAACATAATGAAATCTATACACCTAAAAAAGATAATCAAGAGAGCGGACATGGGGTAAGATGATCAATCCTCATTTAGAAAGACAGATGGGACGTGCATTGAATGTATGACAGGAGTCTACTGAAGGCATCTGAAAGACTCTAACTAGCAGTGTTTTCAAAGCAGATACAAAGACTCATAACCAAACCTTTGGCAGAATACAGGGAATCATATGAAAGAAGAGGAGTTAGTATGATGGGGAAAGGATAGGAGCTCCACAAGGACCAAATATATCTGGGCACAGGGTCTTTTCTGAGACTGACATTCAACCAAGAAGCATGTATAGATATAACCTAGATGTAGCCCGTGGTAGCTCAGTAACCAATTGGTTTCCCATAGTAAGGGGAACAAGGACTATTTCTAACAGAAACTCAATCGCTGGCTCTTTGACCTCCCCATTCCCCAAGGGAGGAGCAGTCCTGTTAGGCCACAGAGGAGGGCTTTACAGCCAGTCCTGAAGATACCTGATAAAACAGGATCGGATGAATGGGGATGAGGCCTCCCCCATCAGTGGACTTGGAAAGGGCAGGGTGGAGATGAGGGAGGGAAGGTGGGATTGGGAGGGAATGAGGGAGTGGGATACAGCTGGGATACAGAGTTAATAAAATGTAACTGATAAGAAAAAAATAAAATTAAAAAAATGAGAAAAAAATATATATAGTAAATAATCCTGTGGGAAGCCAGCATGCTTCACTTAATCTATACCAATCAATCATCTAGATGATGAACTGAAAATTAACATATTATTGGGGTTATTCCTTACTATTTTGTTGAACACACTATTTTTGATCAATAAGGTATAACCCATTCATGGTGTGATCAGGTAGAATAAGAATGAACTGAAATTATATGTAATAGGCATACATATTTCCTTTTTTTGTTAGTTTATTTACTTTGTCTCCCAGCTATAGCTCCTCCCCCATCTCTTCCCAATCCTACCCTCCCTCCCTCTTCTTCTCCTCTGCCCCTCCCCCAGTCTAATGATAGGGGAGGTCCTCCTCCCCTTCCATCTGACCATAGTCTATCAGGTCTCATCAGGACTGGCTGCTTTGTCTTCCTCTGTGGACTGGTAAAGCTGCTCCCTGCTTAGGGGGAGGTGATCAAAGAGCTGGCCTATGAGTTCATGTCAGAGATGGTACCTGGTCCTATTAATGGGGAACCCTGTTGGATACTGGGCTGCCTTGGGCTACTTCTGTGCAGGGGTTCTAAGTTATCTCCATGCATGGTCCTTGTTTGGAGTAACAGTCTCAGAAAAGACCCCTGTGCCCAGATTTTTTTGGTTCTGTTGCTCTCCTTGTGGAGCTCCTGTTCCTTCCAGGTCTTTTTATCTCTCCCTTCTTTCATAAGATTCCCTGCACTCTGTCCAAGTTTGGCTGTGTATCTCAGCATACATTTTGATATCCTGCTGAATGGAGTCTTTCAGAGGCCCTCTGTGATAGGCTCTTGTCCCTGTTCCTTTTTCCCTCTTCTGATGTCCATCTCATTTGCCTTTCTGAATGAAGATTGAGCATCTTACCCAGGGTCCTTCTTTTTGATTAGCTTCCTTAGGCGTACACATTTTTGTAAAGAGCCTGAAGCAAACGCCATTACAAGATGGCGCTGGCATCCGGTGTGTGAGATCGTAAACAACTGCCTATGCGCATGCGCTAAAGCTGAATTAGAGCCAAAGATTGGCTCACTTAGTGATGTAAGATGGCCTGATGGGCTGCATCCAATCAGGAACCAACACGTCACCATTTAGGGTATAAAAGGAGTGCCATTTTGGGTCTCTGGGTCTTCCTCTCATTACTGCTGAATAAAAGCTTGCTGCAGAAGAATCCTGGTGTCCGTGTGCGTTCTTGCTGGCGAGACGACCACGCGGGCTACAGATTTTAGTATGATTATCCTATATTATATGTTTAATATCTACTTATAAGTGAGTATATACCATGTGTGTCTCTCTGCTTCTGGGATAGCTCACTCAGGATGATCTTTTCTTATATACCACCATTTGTTGTAGGCATAAATTTTTAAAACTCTTTTATTTACATTTTTTATATCTCTTTCTCCCTAATTTACCCCAATATTTTCCAATATCACAACACCAGGTAGAAGAGAGAAAATGTTAGTGGGAGAAGAGATGCAGTTCTCTTAGCTGCTTCCTGTGGGTTAGGGTTGTCTGGTTCCTTGGAACCAGTCCAATCCTCATTTCAGGAGATCTCCAACTTCTTGTCTCATACCAGCAACCAGGGGCAGCAAGATGAACAGGAGAAGCTTTGTTCTTCCTTGGGTCCTCCACTCTCCATGGGCCCTGGCATTTTTTTTCTCTCTCCACAGACCTCAGATTTAAACTATCTGCACCTGGCAAAGAGCTCCTCTCAGAGCCTACACAAAGCAAATAATCTGCTGCTGAAGGACCATCTGAATCAGTCCCACATCCCACATCTGGGACCAAAACAAAAACATGTTTATATCCACAACAATATGTCTTCTTTGTCTTTATATGAGAACAATTTACCAAGTTTTCTGCTAACAAGAGATGCCTTTCCAGTATATTGATGAATTAATGAATGGCTTCACAGGTGATAGGGAAAGGAAGGGACTCACCATTCAATCACCTCAACTCTTCACAGTAGTTTTAAAATGTTACCAGAAATAGGTGTCTTCTTTCCCTAAGTGACCTATATGCCCTCATTTACACATTTGCATGTCCAGGTGACTTAATAGGAAGCAGTCTGTTAGCCTCAGAAAACTTTCAGGGGAAGAATGTCTGAAGAGGCTATGTTCACGCCTCTTTAAAGTATTTGTTTTGTTGTTGTCTTCTGCTGAAATAGTCTCTGTAGAAAAGTATTTATGATTTTCTTGAAAATTGAATTGCCCTCATTTCTGTTGTCTTATGAGGATGACACTTATATCTGTGTATGAAAGTTGTAATTGTGTATGCTGCAAACACTTCATCAAGAAACTTAGAAAGCAATTGAAAGGATGAAATGTACAGTGAGCAATTCAACAGAAAGTTCAATTCACGTGTGTTCACCATCAAAGGGATGCTGCAGAAGGGACCACACAACCGTACAGAAGTTAGTAATTCTGCCATGTCTCATTTCAAGATAGATTCCAAGGATCTCAATATACATTTTGACATGTTATTATAGCACATTGTATGCATGGTGTGTTAATCAGACAAGGAATAAACAACTCAACATCCAAATGGGTTACAGCAGGAAAAATTTGTCACCAATCAGCCTTCTCAGATGTCAATCAGGCTAGCAGAAATATAACCTTAATGCAAGCTTCATAGTATGCCGTGTTAGGGAGACAGTGTGATCTACATTGGTCAGTCATTTTTAACTACAGAGCATTGTACCTGACATATTTTCTCAGCTATAAATTTTTGCATCCTAAGTAGGCCACACTGCTGTCTGACTCGAGTCCTGCTTCCTTCTGGGATGGTCGGAGTATCTGGGGAAGGAGGAAGTAGAGCCAAGCATGGCCTGAGGTTGAAGAAGGATCCTGAGCACTGACAAATATGATGACAAGAACATCGTGAGTTCACCAGAAGCAGAAAGAAGACACACATGGTATATACTCAATTTAAGTTGATATTAGCCACGTAATATAAGATAAACATACTAAAATCTATATTACTAAAGTAGCTAAACAACAAGGAAGGGAAGATGCTTTATCCTCATTCAAAAGGACAAACAGAATAGACATCAGAAGCAGGAGAAGACAAGGAACAGGACAGGAGCCTTACACAGAGGGCATCTGAAAGACTCTACCCAGCAGGGTATCAAAGCTGATGCTGAGATTCATAACCAAACTTTGGATAGAGTGCAGGGAATCTTATGGAAGAAGAGAGAGCTAGAACGGCTTAGAGGGGACAGAAACTCTACAAGGAGACAAATAGAACAAAAAATATGGGCCCAGGGGGTGCCTGCAGAAACTGATGAATCAACTCAGAACCATGCCTAGACTCCCTCATCAGAAGTAGCCCATGAGCAGCTCAGTCTCCATGGGGGTTCCCTAGTAAAGTGAGCAGAGGCAGCCACTGGCATGAATTTAGTTGCCTGCTCTTTGCTCACTTGCCCCTGATGAGAAGTCCTTACTAGGCCACAGAGAAAGAGGATCCAGACAGTCATGATGAGACCTGATAGAGTAAGGTCGGATAGTAGGGAAGGAGGACCTGTCCTATCAATGGACTAGGAGAGGGACATAGGGAGGGCAAAAGGAAGAAAGGTGGGACTGGGAGGAGATGAGGAAGGGGGGCTACAACTAGGAGACAAAGTGAATAAATTGTAACAAATAATGATAATAAATAATAATAATAATAATGAAAAAATTTAAAGACTAGTCAGGAGACTAAGTCAGTGGACAGCTCATTTATGAGTAGAAGGATATCTATACCACAGGGGAAATGGTCAGTTGGATCCCTGTGGTGGTATGTTGTTGTAGAAGCAAGACTTTATTTGCATATTCAAGAGTAACAAAGGTGAGGAAGAACCCTTATAAGGTCATATAAGGGCTGTCTGTGACTCTGTTTCCTGCCACTGGATTTCTTTTACTTAGCTGGGCTTCCCAGTGGGAGAGAATGTGCTTAGTCCTGCTGGAACTTGAGGTGCCAGGATGGGTTGATACTGGATGGGATTCTCTCCTTCTGTGAGAAGGAAGAGAGGAGGGAATGGGAACAGAGGTGTGTGAGGGTGGGACTAGAACATGAGAAGGGAGGGGACTGGGATCAGGCTGTAAAGTGATTAAATTAATGAATTAAAAAAAAAAGATTGTAAGAGCCAAATGAATAGGATTAAAAAAAGAAAAACAGGAGAAAAGACAAGCAAAGAAAATAAAGGAAGTACAGCACATGGGATGTTTCAGGGGTCAGACAGAGAGCAGCTATAACCCTAGCCTTGGAGATGCATTACTATATCAGTTACTATATGTAGAGAGGCAGGTCAGATCTCAGGGAAGCTTATCTTCTGGGGTCTGTTGGCATCAGAGCAATGTGGGAGAGCAGCCAAACTCCGGCCACTATCAGAAAGAGAAAATCCCAGATTTTAGCCATGCATCGACCCCTTCTTAGCTTCAGGCCAACCCGCACACTGCCATCCTAATATCTGAGAATGGAAATGTGCCCTGGTAAAGGGAAGAATAAAGCATCTATTAGTGTCTATTAGTGTGTGTCTGTTATTGTGCTGTGTTCTGCACAGATTGTCAGCACTCAGCTCCTTTCTACAAGACACCCAATGTCTCAATGCAGCATCAAAGACAGTACACAATGCTGCCTTCATCATTTTGAACCCAACATCCATGAGTTATAACAAGTTTTCTGTCCTTGATGAATGATTCTATGATGATGTGACATGATCAGGACCCATGCAAAACTTTCTTTTTGGAAAATACTCGATGACTGGTGTAGTGCACCTTTGAATTTTCTGTGAAGACCACCTTGGCAGTCATCTGAGTTGTGCACAAGAATGTGGCAAATCTTCCCTATACTCACTCTTCACAGTAACCTTGTGTTTTCATGTTTCCTTATTTCAGCTTAGAGAATTTCTGTTTTCATGTCTGTCCCAACCACAGTTGGAGAAGGTGGTAAGGTACAAGCCATCAGAATGGAAGGAGATGGGGATAGTTGTGACTGTTTTTACATTTGCTATGTTGATGCTCAGGTCCTGCCCCTTCAACTTACACCTGGATCAAGCCCAACTGCCTGGTTCTCTTGCCCCAAAATAGCCAATCTCCCAGGTATTCTACTCTAGCAAGTATCTGTGCCATTTGTCACTCATGTTGCTGCTGAAATGGTCTTCAGAGCAGTGCTGAGTTTGATAATGCTTCTCTGCATGTCTTTTTTTTTTTTTTTTCATTTTGACTTTACAATGCTGTGAACACACATAAAGTTGTTTCATTTACAGCATAATATTCAGTATGTTGCAGGAGATATTTAACACTTTGTTACAAAATAGGCTTTGTGTTGGATGATTTTGCACAGCTAAGAGATAATGTGAGTGTCCAGTGCACTAAGGCGGGCAAGACTGTTGATTTCCCAAACATTTTTTTGGCTGAAACAACTTTGACATATGCAGCAGAAGGAAGGAGGTCTGCAATCCAGAAGTGATGTGCTCCACACATACTGAAGAGCTAAGGCCATTGCTGCCAGAATTTAGAGATGCAGAACTCAGTTTTTATATGTCTGAGACTACTTTGGATTTGAGTCTATTCACCCTCTACTCTGCAGATAAAGGGACAACAAGGCATCCTTCCAGTGCTTTCTCCATCACTAGGTAGAGTATGATTGCGGACTTTCATCCTTTCTGTAACATGTGCTCTTGATATGTGCACAGTATCACCTGAGGCTCTGTAAAATGTAAACACAATAGAAGTATATTCTTTTATGTTCCTAGGTACAGGAATTCAACATCAGTAGCAAAGCGCTAAAATCCAAGTGGCAGGAAGGCTGCACTCTCTTCAAAAGCTCTGGGGGGAATGAATTCTTGCCACCATTGGTTCCAGGTGACTTCTGTCATTACTTGGCCTTTGTCAGCAAACATCTAATCACCAAAGTCAATATATTGCATTTTTTCTCCATTCCATCTCCTTTCCTCTTTCTCAGTATGTGAAGCTCAAGAATCCCACTGCTTTCTTTTCTCAGGGCACATGGTCACATTTGGAACCATTCCTAACTACCAGAATGAACTACTTCTCACAGTCTCCTGTGGTTTTTGGTGTTTGTTTGCTTTTGTTTTACAGTGTTTTAGGAGAGGAGCATATCAAACAATATTCTCAAATTCCAAGGACTATGATATGGATATCATTTAGGTAGGTATTTTTTTATTCTACATAGTATGGAGTTTGTTGCTGCTTTCAAAAGACAACACTTAGTCTCAGAGATGGAGTATACACCTGTCTTACTACTCAAAAATGGACACATGAAGACTATGAAGGTGGGCCAATCCAACCAACATGAGAGCTAATTTTTGACTCAGAAAACTGAAAGACAAATAATGAAATTAGTGTAATTTTAAAGAGGACAAGAAATTAGGAATCAAACTTTTAGTATTTTTAAGCAAAGTTGTATATTTTTTTCTTCTCCAAATAAAATTTCCCCTCTAACACATTGGCATTTATGACACTGAATGGCAAAGATTAATTACAACTGCCTCTAATGAGAGAGACTATTGGCTTTTAAAATGCTAACTATAGTTCAATTTCTTTTTTCAAATTTATTTATTTTTTTATTAATTACAGTTTATTCACTTTGTATCCTAGCTGTAGCCCCTTCCCTCAGCTGCTCCCAATCCTACCCTCCTTCCCTCATCTCCTCTCATTCTCCTCCCCAAGTCCACTGATAGAGGAGGTCCTTCTTCTCTTCCCTCTGACCCTAGCCTATCAAGTGCCATCAGGACTGGCTGCACTGTCTTCCTCTGTGGCCTGGTAAGGCTTCCCGCCCCCTCACGGGTTGGTGATCAAAAAGCCAGCCACTGAGTTCATGTCAGAGACAGACCCTGTTCCCCTTACTAGGGAACCCAGTTGGAGTTGAGCTGCCTTGGGCTACATCTATGTAGGGGTTCTAGATTATCTCCATGCAAGGTCCTTGGTTGGAGTATCAATCTCAGAAATTTCCCCTGTGCCTGGATTTTTTGGTTTTGTTGCTCTCCTTGTGGAGCTCTCATCCCCTCCAGGTCTTTCTATCTTCCCCTTCTTTCATAATATTCCCTGCACTCTGTCCAAAATTTGGCTATGATTCTGAGTATCTTGATATTCTATGAAGCCACAGTCACCTGGATACCTAAACCACATAAAGACCCCCCTCGAAAAAAGAAAGAGAACTTCAGACTTATCTCTCTTATCATCATTGGTGCAAAAATACTTAATAAAATACCTGCAAACTGAATCCAAGAACACATAAAAGATATCATCCATCATAACCAAGTAGGCTTCATCCCAGGCATGCAAGGGTGGTTCAATATACGGAAATCCACCAGTGTAATCCACCATATAAACAAACTGAAGGAGAAAAACCACGAGATCAACGTCTTATAGTAATAATTCAATTAATTTATTTTGTGGAGAAAAGGATATTTGAGTTTCTGGTTACACGATATGCATGTTCTCACATGACAGAAAACTTTCTAATACAAAGACCCCCTTTTATCTTCTGTGTGTAACTCATACTCAGAAATCATACGAGCTATCTAAGTATAATATTTAAGCAATAGTATAAACACTTCTCTAGTAACTCTAAATTTTATCTGTTTTACTTTTGAAATTGAGCCATTTTCATCTATTCCTGGCTGTGGATGTGAGAGGCACTGTCATTCTTCAGTGTGTTAGGAGAGCAGAGTCCTCACAGTAGCAACAGATTTCATGCTCTGGCAAAATCCTGGAAGAGGAAGTGAAGAATGCCATGAATAATACTGAATGCTCACAGCGATCTAGAAAAATCTTCAGCTACCATACACTTCAAATGATGTTAGAATCTTTTTAAAGCTCTTTGAAATGTGAGAATTTAGAATGTCATTGTGTTATTTTGGAACAGAAAGGCATTTCCATTGAAAGTTAGAAAGAGAAACAGTGAGGAGGCGCCTTTTGTGGAGTTGCTTCTAATTTCACTTTTCTCTTAACGTGTTAGATGGTCTTGCTTTCCTTAGTCCCAGGCTTCCAAAATCTCACACTCCACATTGCTCCAGATCTAGGATGTGTGATATTTGTATTTCTGAGCGTTTGTGAAGTTGAGAACCTTCTGGGCTGTAAGAAAAAGATGAATGGTAGTGCCCCAGGCACATTCTCTATTTGTTTAAAACTGGCCAGGGATAAGGCTTGATTTTCCTTTACTTATTTTATTTTGCTTTGATTTACAGATTATCACCGGATTTATGTTGTCTTCATTGGCAGTTTCTTTTTTATCATCATCGTCATCATTATTTATAATTTATTTACTTTGTATCCCAGTTGTAGCCCCCTCCCTCATCTTCTCCAGGTCCCACCCTCTTCCTCCCCTATCCCTCTTCCCTAGTCCACTGATAGGGGAAGTCCACCTCCCCTACTGTCTGACCCTAGCCTATCAGGTCCCATCAAAACTGCCTTGATCCTCTTTTTCTGAGGAATGGCTAGGTCACTCCACCAGGAAGAAGTGATCAAGGAGCAATCAACTCAGTTCCTGCCAGAGAATGTCTTTTCTTCTCCTCTTACTAGAAAACCCACACGGAGACTGAGCTGTCTATGGGCTACTTCTGAGCCAGGAGTCTAGGTCCTCTCTATGTATGATCTTTGGTTAATTCATCAGTTCATCAATCTGTGTAGTTCCCTCTAAGCCCTGCTTTTTTTGGCTTTGTTAGTCTCCTTGTTTGGCTCCTGTCCCCTCTGGGTCCTTTTATATCACCCTTCTTCCATAAAGCTCATATGCTCTGTCCAAAGGTTGGCTGTGAGGCTCTGAATCTGCCTTGTTGGGTGGAGTCTTTTAGAGGACATCTGTGGTAGGCTCCAGTCCTTTTCCCTCTCTTCTACCACTTCTGATGTCTATCCTATTTTCCCTTCTGAATGAGAATTAAGCATCTTCCCTATGGTCCTTCTTGTTGTCTAGCTTCTTTAGGGCTGTATATTTTAGTATGTTTATCCTATATAATATGGCTAATATTCACCTGTAAATGAGTATATACCATGCATATCTCTCTGCTTCTGGGTTACCTCACTCAGGATGATCTTTTCTAGTTCTACCCATTTGCCTGCAAATTTCATGATTTCCTTGTTTTTAATAGCTGAGTAGTGTGTAAATGTACCACAATTTCTGTATCCATCCTTTGGTTGAGGGCTATCGAGGTTGTTTCTAGTTTCTGGCTATTATAAATAAAGCTGTTATGAACATAGTTGAGCAAATGTCCTTGTTTTATGGTTGAACATATTTCAGATATATGCCCAGGAATAGTATAGCTGAGTCTTGTTATAATAATTGGGTCTTACCCAGTTTTCTGAGAAAGTGCATTGGCAGTTTCTTAATAAATTTGGTTGTTGACTTATTTTTTAACCCTCCTCCTTAAATGAAACAGCCTTTAAGAGAAGAAATTTAAATTTTCCGTAGAAACACATTGCTGTGTACAATGCTTCCCACCATACTTCACCAGTGTCACCATTGTCTGGTAGGTGTTGTGTAAGTTCTTGGAAAATAGTGCATGTATATTGTTATTCAATGATATCAGTGCAATGTATCATTCTAACATGGAAAACCTCTGCCCAACTCTTAGGTTTCTGAACAAGAGAGGACAATCTTCCAGGACTCTAGTTGTCAGACTGTACTGCAAGCCTGCAACTCATTGGTGGATCTCAGCTCATGAAATCTCTCTGATTTCTAGCCAGCATTGTCATAGATGAGAGGAGTGATTCTAGATTTCTTTCAAAAGCCATGGTGCTTACTGTCAATATTCCTGGCTCAAAGCTAATGCTTGTTCTGTGAAGGCAGATCTGTAGGGTGCCACTGGGTTGAGGGTGCTGGGACAGATTCTTTTTTCTTATTTATTTAAAGAAAACAAAACCAAGAAAAGCCAAGCCTCAGCAATCATATTGTACTGAGAGCAGAAGCACAAAGGTCCAAAATACATGTCAAAAATGAGAAAAGGTACCAGATCAGGCATCTGAGTCCATTGGGATAACAAATGTTTTGAAATGTTTGAGGTGGGCTGAGTTTCTTTTCTTCCTCAGAATTAACTGGTTGGGACTATCACAGTGGAGTGGATAATCCAGACAAACAAAAGGAATTTGGCTCTTCACTCAGGAGTCTCCTTCCCTTTGAAGGTTTGGGGAGAGTGTCATGCCAAATCTCTGTCTTAGAGATGGAAAAGAAGCAGGATGTCAGCTATCTTAAATGTTTAAGTGAAGACACTCCAGTTCTCAGGACTCTGCTATTTCCAGGACCCACCCTGGTCTGCCACTCCTGAACCCAACATGAGTCAGGAAGCAGCAAGTGAAACACCTCCCCATTTACTGGTGTGCCACAGCCCACCAGCAACAGTGCCAAGGTCTGAACAGTGTCCTCTGCACTCTACTTCCCTTGTGTAGCCCACATCTCACTTCCTGGACCTGTGCCATTTCCCAGCACCCAACCTGATCTATGGCCCCAGAGACCAGAACAGATCAGGGAACAGCAGAAAAAAAAAAAAAAACTGAGGGATGAAGCCATCTGGAACCATGAGCTCTACCTGCAACACAAGAGACCTACTACCATCAGAGAACACCGGCCTGCTAATACCAGAGTCAACCAGATAGTTAGAGGTCAGCTCAATAACAAAAACAGCAAAATCCAGGACCTTATGACATCATCCAAACCCAGCTTTCCTACCACAGTAAGCCCTTAGAATACTACAGCACCAGAAGTGCACACACACACACACACACACACACACACACACACACACACACACAAAGATCTTAAATCTGAGCTTATGAAAATGATAGAGACTGTAAAAGAAGAAAATAAATCCCTCAAAGAAATGGAGGAAAATACACTAAAACAGGTGAAGGAATTGAATTTAACAAATCCCTTAAAGAAATACAGAAAAAATGCAATCAAACAGGTGGAGGAACTGAATAAAACTTTCCAGGAACTAAAAATGGAAATAGAAGCAATAATGAAAACATAATCTGAGGCATCCTAGAGACAAAAAGAAAAAAAAAATCCTAGGGAAGAGAACAGGAACTACAGATAAAAGTATCACCAACAGAATACAAGACACAGAAATGAGAATCTGAAGGGTAGAAGAAGAAAATGTTAAATATAAAAAAAAACTCCTCACACAGAACTTCCAAGAAATCTGGGACATACAAATATTAGGAATAGAAGAAGGAGAAGACTCCCAGCTCTAAGGTCCAGAAAATATTTTCTTTTTTTATTAATTATACTTTATTCACTTTTGTATCCCCCCATAAGCCCCTCCCTTAAGAATTAAGAAGAGGTCCTCCTCTCCTTAATTCTGATCTTAGTCTATCAGTTCTCATCAGAAGTGGCTGCATTGTCAGGGTTCTAGGTTATCTCTACGGATAGTTCTTGGTTGGAGTATGAGTCTCTGGGAAGTTCCCTGTGTTCAAATTATCTTGTTCTGTTGCTCTCCTTGTGGAGTTCCTGTCCTCTCCAGCTCCTACTATTTCCCACTTCTTACATAAAATTCCATTCACTCTGCTGGTCAGTTGCCATCAGGCTCAACATCTGCTTTGACACTCTGCACGGCAGAGGCTTTCAGAAGCCCTCTGTGGCAGGTTCCGAGGTTGTTTCCTGTTTTCTTCTTCTGGCTTTCAATCATGACACTTGATTTTTGACAATATACATACATATATATGGTAAAAAGACAGCATCTTCAGCAAGTGGTGCTGGTCTATATGGTCTGTTTACATGTAGAAAAATGAAAATATATCCATACTTATCACCCTGCACAAAAGTAAAGTCCAAGTGTATCAAAGACCTCAACATAAAACCAGAAACACTAAATCTGTTAGAAGAAAAAGTGTGGAAGAGCCTTGAAAGCATTGGCACAGGAGACAGCTTCCTTGACAGAAACCAAGAGCTCAGACTAAGATCAACAATCAATAAATGGGATCTCATGAAACTGAAAATCTTCTGTAAAACAAAGGACATGGTCACCAGAAGAAAATGACAGCCTACATACTGTGAAAAGATCTTCACCAACCCTACATCTGACAGAGGGCTAATATCTAGAATATATAAAGAATTCAAGAAATTAAACACCAACAAATCAAATAATCCAATTAAAAAATAGGATACAGAGCTAAACAGAGAATTCTCAACAGAGGACTAGTGATTGGCAGAGAAACACTTAAAGAAATGTTCAATGTCCTTAGTCATCAGGAAAATGCAAATCAAAACAACTCTGAGATTCTACCTCATACCCAACAGAATGGTTAAGATCAAAAACTCAAGTAACAACACATGCTGGAGGGGTTGTTGAGAAAAGGGGAACTCCTCTATTGCTGGTGGGAATGTAAACTTGTACTTTGGAAAGGAATCTGGTGTTTTCTCAGAAAACTCAGAATAGTCCTTCCTCAAGACCCAGCTATTCCACTGCTGGCCATATATCCAAAATATGGTCAACTATACAACAAGGACATTTGTTTGTAATAGCCAGAAACTGGAAACAACCTTCATGTCTCTCATTCGAAGAATGGACACAGAAAATGAGGTACATTTTCACAATTGAATACTACTCTCCTATTAAAAACAAGGAAATCATGAAATTTGCAGGCAAATGGGTGGAACTAGAAAAAAATCATCCTGAGTGAAGTAACCAGAAGCAGATAGACATGCATGGTGTATACTCACTTATAAGTAGATATTAACCATATCATATAGGATAAATAGTAAAGTCTACAGATCTAAAGAAGCTAGACAACAAGGAGAACCATAGGGAAGATGCTTAATTCTCATTCAGAAGAGAAAACAGGATAGACACCTAAAGTGGTAGAAGAGAGGAACAGGACTGTAACCTACTACAGATGTCCTCTAAAAAACTCCACCCAGCAGGTGATTGAAGCAGATGCAGAGAGTCATAGCCAAATTTTGGACACAATATAGGGAGTCTTATGGAAAAAGTGGAATATAAAAGGACCTGCAGGAGGCAGGAGCCACACATGGAGCCTAACAAAGCCAAAAATAAATAAATAAAAAAGCAGGGCCCAGGAGGTGCTGCAAGACTGATTCATCAACCAAAGACCATGTATAGAGAGAACCTAGACCTCCTGCTCAGATGTAGCCCATAGACAGCTCAGTCTCCGTGTGGGTTCCCTATTAAGGTGAGAAGAGACAGTCTCCTCACTTGAACTTAGTTGCTTGTTCCTTGATCACTTCTCCATAGTGGAGAGACCTAGGTAGCCCACAGAGAAAGAGGATCTTTGCAGCCTGATGGGACCTGATAGGCTAGGGTCAGACAGTAGGGGAGGTGGACTTCCCCTATCAGTGGACTAGGGAAGAAGGATAGGGGAGGAAGAGGGTGGGACCTGGAGAAGATGAGGGAGGGGGCTACAACTGGGATACAAAGTGAACAAATTGTAGATAATACTAATAGAAAAATGCAAAAAAAAATCCCTTCTGTTTATCACTCTGCATAAAACTTAAGTCCATTTTTATCAAAGACTTTGACATAAAATCAGGGACTATATCTATTAGAAAGCAAACTGGGGTAAAGTCTGGAATTCATTGATACAAGAGACAACTTCTTGAACAAAATGAACAGCACAGGCTCTGAAAGCAACAATTAAAAAATGGCATCTCATAAAACTGAAAAACTTCTGGAAGTCAAAGGACATTGTCAATACAACAAAATGGCAGCCTACAGATTGGGAAAAGACTTCATCAATCTTACATTCGACAAATGGCTAATATCCAAAATATAAAAAAGTTTGAACACCAACAAATCAAATAACCTAATTAAATATATGGTACAGATCTAAAATGAGAATTCACAACAGAAGAATCTCAAATGGCTAAGAAGCACTTAAAGAAATGTTCAGTGTTTGGATATGAATCTCGGCATCTACTTCAATATGCTGTTGGGTACAGTTTTTCAGAAGCCCTCTGTAGTAGGTTCCAGTCCTATTCCCTATCTTTCCCAGTTCTGATGTACATCCAAACTTTGGGCAGGGTGCAGGGAGTCTAATAAAAGAAAGGGGTAATAGAAAGCCCTGGAGAAATTAGGAGTTCCATAAGGAGACCAACTGAGTCAAAAAATCTAGACCAAGAGGATCCTGCAAAGACTGATGCTACAACAAAGGACCAAGCATGAAGAGGACCTAGACACCTGCTCATATGTACCCCATAGACAGCTCAGTCTTCAAGTGGGTTCTTTAGTTAGGGCAGCAGGGAATGTCTCTGACATGGACTCAGTGGCCACTGGCTTTTTGATCACATCCCCTGGGATGTGCAGCCTTGCAGGGCCACAGAGAAAGATGATGCAGCCAGTCTGTTGGTAGAGGAGGAGGGCCTCCCCTATCAGTAGACTAGGGGAGGGGCATAAGGGGAGTAGAGAGAGGGAAGGTGGTATTAGGAGGAGATGACAGAGGGGGATACAGCCGGGATACAATGTGAATAAATTGTAATAAATAATAAATAAATAAAATTTCAAAAAATGCTCAATGTCTTTTAGTCATCAGAGAAATGCATATCAAAACCACTCTAAGATTCCATCTTACACCAGTCAGAGTGGCAAATATCTAAAAATCAAGCCACAACACATGCTGGCAAGCATGTGAAGCCAGTATTGGGGATACTCCTCCATTGCTGATGGAAGGGCAAACTTGTACAACCTCTCTGGAAATCAGCCTGGTGCTTTCTCATAAAACTGGGAATAGTTCTACCTCAAGACCCAGCTCTACCACTCCTGGGAATTTACCCAAAAGATGTTCCACCTTACAAAAAGGACATTTGCTCAACTATGTTCATAGCAGCTTTATTCGTAATAGCCAGATACTGGAAAGAACCTATTTGTTCCTTAACAGAAGAATGGATAAAGAAATTGTGGTACATTTACACAATGGAATGCTACTCAGCTGTTAAAAACAAGGAAATCATGAAATCTGCAGGCAAATGAATAGAACTAGAAAATATCACCCTAAGTAAGGTATCCTAGGCCCAGAAAGACACACATGCAATATACTCACTTATAAGTGGCTATTAGACTTATAGTATGGGATAGCTATATTGCAATCCACAGATCCGAAAAAGCTAAGTGACAAGGAGAGCCCAAGGGAGAGTGCTGGAATGTCACACAGAAGGGGAAATAGAATAGACAGCAGAAGTGGATGAAGAGAGGAAACTGAGCAGGAGAAGGAATAGGGAGGGAAACAAGTGTGAGGATCAGATATGGGGAGAACCAGGGTGTAAGGTGAGAGGGCTGGGAATAAGAAGGGTAACTTGGGGGTAAAAGGATCATCTCTTTGTCAAGCTGGAGGCTTGCAACAGGATAGGCTCCTGGGAAGATATTGCTCTTCTTGAGTGCCTCTTGTTGAGACTCCTAACAGGAGGAGACATGGAGACTGAAGTGACCACTTCCTAGCCAGGCAGGACTAGTGGAAGAAAGGGAACAAGAACCCACCTACAAAACCTTTGATCCAAAAATTACCCTGCCTACAAGATATGCAGGGATAAAGAGGAAACACAGATTGAGGAAATGTCCAACCAATGATTGGCCCAACCTGAGATCCACCCCATGGTAGAGAGAAAGCCCTTGACACTATTAATGATGCTCTGCTCTGCTTGCAGACAGGAGCCTAACTTGACTGTCTTCTGGAAGAGTCCAGCCAGCAGTGGATTGAGAGATATGCTGGCACTTGCAGCCACACATCAGCAGAACTCAAAGGGTCTTGTGGAAGTGTGGAGTGAAAGATGGAAAGAACTGTAGTGGACAGAAACCCCAAAGAAGACCAAGAGACAACTAACCCAGATCCATGGGGACTTACAGAGACTGAGACATCAACTAAGGAGCATACATGGTCTGGACATAGGCTCCCTACACATATGTGGTGTTTGGGTGGCTTGGTCTTCATGTGGGTTGCTTGGCAAGAGAAAGAGGGGCTGTTTCTAACTTGAACTCTATTGCCTGCTTTTGAATCAGTTTCCCCTGGCAGGAGTGTCTTGGCCTCAGTAAAGATTATATGCTCAGTCATGAAGTAACTTTATGTGCTGGTAAGAGCTGATATGGACAGCAGGGGCTCCCCTTTTGGGGGGTGATAAGGAGAGGGGAAGAGGGAAGAAGGGTCATGAGGAACTGGGAGGAGTGCTAGGAGAGGCTACCCATGGAATGTAAAGTAAATCAACTTAAATAAAATGAAATTTAAAAATAATGAAATTACAAAATAAAAAAATTAAGTAAAAAGTACATTAATATTCCTATAGCCCCCTTTCTCTGTCTGCCTACCTGCCAAGAATGTATTTAAAACCTTGGCTCTCACATACAAGAATTTAAGAAAGAAGCCACCATGTTCATTCTCCCTTTAGCTTTGCAATCCAAATATGACGTAGGTCAATGCACAGATTGGCTTTATCCTGTCTGTTGGGTTCTTTTTGGCAGCAAATGTAATTAAACATTGAACAGATTTGCTTCCAAACTTTGTTACATTAATCAGAGTGGCTTAACATGACACACTCATGTGGTAGTTGGCTAAAAGTCCTGATGAGAGAGAGATTTTTCTAAGTGACCTCATCCATGAATTGTCAAGTATTTCCTCATATTGTGGACAAGATACCGCTGTACTTCATTGTACTCCTTCCAAGGCATTTCACATAGAACTGTCATGGAAGAGAGCAATGATCAGTCTGTGGAGCATGAGAAAAAAAGCCTGCATTAATAAGATCAGGTCTGTGAGGCTTTCTCTCTCCATCTCTCTCTCTCTCTCTCTCTCTCTCTCTCTCACACACACACACACACACACACACACACACACACACACTGGTGTCACTTGGCTTGCTTTGTGCTACTCTGTGGGAGTCACAGAGATGTCAGTACTCTTGTTGCTGCTTTCCCTGTGAGTGCTAGATGAAATGTTCCTGACTAGGGAATCTTTGGCATTCTGCTAGTTTATGTCAAGTCAAACAAAGCTAGCATGTGGGTTTGAAAATATGGAAAAATCTCAGGCCCTTCATACTCTTTGGCACACAAGAGGAACTCTTTAACTTTCAGGAACATATTAAATAGGTCCATCAAACAAAAACTGAAGCTGACTTTAGCATGATATCAATGCTGAATGTTTGGGTTTTATTATTATTATTTAATTATTTTCCCATTTATCTATTTATTTTATTTTATTTACTTTTAAATATTTTTATTAATTACAGTTTATTCACTTTGTATCTCCCCTGTACCTCTCTCCCTCCTCCCTTCCCAATCCCACCCTCCTTCTTCCCCATCCGTGTCCTTCTCCCAGTCCACTGATAAAAGAGGTCCTATGCTCTTTCCCTCTGATCCTAGTCTATCAGGTCTCATCAAGAGTGGCTGCATTGTCTTCTTCTATGGCCTGGTAAGGCTGCTCCCCCCTCAGGGGGAGGTGATCAAAGAGCAGGCCAATCAGTTCATGTCAGAGACCCCATGTCCCTGTCCCCATTACTATGGAGGCCACTTGGAGACTGAACTGTCATAGGCTACCTCCATGCAGGTGTTCCAGGCCAACTCTAAGAGTGGTCCTCTACTGGAGTATCAGTCTCAGAAAAGACCCCTGTGCCCAGACTTTTTGTTTCTGTTGTTCTCCTTGTGGAGCTCCTGTCCTCTTCAGGTTTTACTATCTCCCACTTCTTTCATAAAATTCTGTGCACTCTGCCCAAAGTTTGGCTATGAGTCTTAGCATCTGCCACAATACCCTGCAGGATAGAGCCTTTCAGAGGCCCTCTGTGGTAGGCTCCTGTCCTGTTCCCTGATTTCTTCCTCCTCCGATGACCATCCTCTTTGCCTTCCTGAATGGGGATTGAACATCTTAGCCAGAGTCCTCCTTCTTGATTACTTTCCTTAGGTGTACAGATTTTAGTATGTTTACCCGATATTATATGTCTAATATCCACTTATGAGTGAGTATATACCATGTGTGTCTTTCTGCTTCTGGGATACCCCACTCAGGATGATCTCTTCCAGTTCCTACGATTCACATGCAAATTTCATGATTTCCTTGTTTTTTATTGCTGAGTAATATTCCATTATGTAGATATACCACAATTTCTGTATCCATTTTTCAACTGAGGGGCATCTGGGCTGTTTTCGCTTCTGGCTATTACAAATAAAGCTGTTACAAACACGGTTGAGCAGATGTCCTTGTTTTATACTTGAGTGTCTTTTGTATATATGCCTAGGAGTGGAATAGCTGAATCTCGAGGAAGCATTATTCCTAATTGTCTGAGAAAACGCCAGATTGATTTGAATCCTATATCTGACAGAGGGATAATATCCAGTATCTATAAAGAACTAAAGAAGTTAAACAGCAACAAGTCAAGTAATCCAATTAAAATATGGGATACAGAACTAATCAGAGAATTCTCAATAGAGGAATACCAAATGGCAGAGAAACACTTAAATGTAAGAAACACAATGTCCTTAGTCATCAGAGAAATGCAAATCAAAATGACCCTGAGATTTCACCTTACACCCATCAGAATGACTAAGATGAATAACTTAAGTGACTACACATGCTGGAGAGGATGTGGAGAAAGGGGAACCCTCCTCCACTGCTGGTGGGAATGTAAACTTATACAACCTCTTTG
Organism: Psammomys obesus; assembly: GCF_907164565.1. Taxonomy (NCBI): domain Eukaryota; kingdom Metazoa; phylum Chordata; class Mammalia; order Rodentia; family Muridae; genus Psammomys; species Psammomys obesus. The sequence continues at coordinate 3,214,426 of NW_026590486.1, forward strand.
GCAATGCTAAATGTTTTTGTTGAAAATTATACCATTGTAAAGGTGACAGCTCAAAATCTTAAGCACTAGATAAGAGAAGTTCATATTTATATCTTCATAAATATATTCATTCTTCATATCTGACAAAGATCAAAAGAAAATCTAACAGGATTTAGAATTAAACTTGGATTATAGAAATGAGGACATTGTTTTGAGTATGAAATATCTTTTTGTCTAAAAGTTTTTATTACTCTGGAAGAAAATCACATAGTTGATATGATTTTGGACTTAAAGATTCTAACTCTGTCTCAAAAATAATTGATTGGTGGTAATTTATCAATATATTATTTATCATACACTGCTGCAATAATAAGTTCAGACTTTTAAAACAGAAAGAAAGAGAGAGAAATGGGGAGGTAAAGAGAGGAAGAAGGTGACAGAAGAAGAGAGAAGAGAAGGAAGAAAGAGGGAGAATATATGAAACAAACAACTGAGAACTGGCTTAATTAGTGTAGATCAGTATTAAGTGTGAGAAAATGAGAATATTCTAATCTTTCATGTTCACCTGCCTCTATGTTTGTGTTATAGTACAAAGTGTTATCTACTATTGTTTTTGTAATTTCTGGGGCAGTAGCTCTTTATTTCTATTGCACTTTTTAGAGAATATCTGAAGTGGATAGCCACCACTAGATCCTTGATCTGCTTCCTGCTATGATGTGAATCTCTGCTTTCATGGTGCCCACCATACTGCACCTCATCACCTTCTGTTGTCCTTTTTCAAATGTAAGAGTTCACTTTGCTCATCTAATAATTTTTCTTCTCTGTAGAGTAACCATAAATGTTCCTTTAATAAATCATTGAAAACAAAGTAAAAAGAAAACCATAATGCAATCAATTTCCATTTTTCACTATTGTTAGTTTTCAGCATTGCACTGATCATTGCTTTTAGGGTAAGTAGAAGATTTCTGCAAACTTCTGATCACTTTTTTTTGGTCAACTTATGAATACATCACTAATTTTCAGTGAGCATTTATTTTATTTATTTTTTTAAATTTTATTATTAGTTACATTTTATTAACTCTGTATCCCAGCTGTATCCCATTTCTTCATTCCCTCCCAATCCCATCCTCCCTCCCTCATCTCTTCCGTGCCCCTATCCAAGTCCACTGATTGGGGAGGACCTCCTCCCCTTTCATCTGACCCTGTTTTATCAGGTATCTTCAGGACTGGCTGCAAAGTAAGTCCTCCTCTGTGGCCTAGCAGGACTGCTCTTCCCTGGGTGGGTAGGGAGGTCAAAGAGCCTGCCATTGAGTTCCTGTCAGAAATAGTCCTTGTTCCCCTTACTATGGGAAACCAATTGGTTACTAAGCTTTCACAGTCTACATCTGAGCAGAGGTTCTAGGTTATATCCATACATGGTCCTTGGTGGAATATCAGTATGAGCATTTATTTAAATATACAACATTTATCAGTGTCTAGGGAACATCGTGGAAGAGGGTGTAGAAAGACTGTAAAAGGTGGAAGCTAGAGAAGAGCACTAAGAAACAGACATCTGACCATTGTATGGCCATCTCATTCATAAACACACAAAAGAAGGTTCATGCATACAAAAGCCATGGGAATGGGAGAGAATAGACAGGAAGGAAAGGTAGTCTAAGGATAAGACAGGGTCACAGTGATCTTGTTCACAATACACTCTACACATCTTACAGTCACCAAAAATGAAGTACAGAAAAAATATAAAAAGTTCTGGTTTGGGGTGCTGACTTCAGAGTCAGCATAAATTCTGCATTTGACATAGCTCTCTCTTTTTTAATTTTAATTTTTTTTCATGATTAGTTCATTATATATCCCGATTGAAGCCTCCTCCCTCAACTCCTCCCAGTCCCACCCTCCCTATTCCCTACTATCCCCTTCCCCTAGTCCACTGAAAGGGGAAGTTCTCTTCCTCTGTTATCTGTCCCTTGTTAAATCTCATCTGAACTGCCTGGATCCTCTACTTCTCTGACCTGGTTACATATGTTGGAAGAAAATATGGGGAAGAGCCTCCAACTCATTGGCATAGGAGACAATTTCCTGAACAGAACACCAACAGCTCAGGCTCTAAGATCTACAATTAATAAATGGGACCTCTTGAAACTGAAAAGCTTCTATAAAGCAAAGGACACTGTCCACAGAACAAAATGACAGCCTACAGACTGGGTCACAGCAGTCTTAGCCACACTTTTCTTCATAAAAGTTATCATTAAAGAAATGTTGCTGTGAATAGTGAAAAAAGCCTTTTTAGTACATTTGGCTGATTTCTTAACAGTGAGCTTCTGGGCAACAGTCCATAATACATGCAAAATCAAAAAAGACTTTCTAAACTATGGATTTTCTCTGTGAAACACATCAAAGCCTTTTTGTATTCATGAGCACTAGAATACTGTTTTGGTTGAAGTCAAGGACTAACAAATGCCAGACATATACAATATAACTGAGCTATAGCCTTGCTCTAGACCAGACTTCTGAGATATGGTTATGAACTCCCATGGGATCCAAGAAATGAATGTGGGACTTGTAAAGACTTTGGCTGTCAAAGGTTTCTGAAAGCACAAGGACAAAAAATTAATACAACATCAAATTCATAATGAACTTGGAGTGTTTCTGGCAGTACTAGTCCGTAAATTGGTCTAAGGTACCATTTCATGTACTTTCACTGAAACCTGCATTTTGCACACAGGTGTTGGTTTTGCACCACACATGATGTCACACCCCAAACACCAAAGCATGCCACCTGGAGCACCTCAGTTCAGACGTGAGAATGTAATAATTACACACTTTCTGCTTTTATAGAAACATAATTATTTTATTGTAGAAACAAAGTTTTTGATATTTCATACTATCATTCCACAGCTTGTATAGGTATCAAATCCATTTTTAAATTGTGTTGCATTGAAATGTTTTATCTTTACAACCTACTATTTGAGTTTTTGACCTGAGTTTCCTTAAAAAGAGTTCAATGAACTTTGGTTTGGGATTAGGATAGCATTACCAATAAATTCTGAGATAGCTTGAAATACAATTTTGCCATTTTATCTTTTGTGTTTATGTGAAGAAACATTCTTAGCATTGACAAATACAAATAAAAATATCAGTTAAATCTGAAAACAGTTAAACATTCTGTATTTGTTGCATCATTCAGTATCCAGCCAACATTTAATTCTTTATGTAAAAATAAATAAGCACATTCATTTTATTAGTCAGCAAGTATGCCCTCATCTCTAGTAAATGCTAAAATTATATATTTATCAAATAACTGTTTTAATTTTTCTTTATTATTTATTGTCATTGAATGTTTGATTTTTATATACCAATTGGACTTAGAGTCACATAAAGATTTCTCAGGCAAAAGGGGTAAGCATTGTAAGTTTAAGAAGCCCTGCGCAAGATACCACTACATTTTTTAGGTACTTCCCACAAAAAAAAAGAAAGAAATTATATTTAGTAGGTTTCCCAAAGGATGCTGCCTTACAGTTGTGAAAGCTGGACTGGCAAGATAGTGCCACCTTGTTTATCATTATCTGGGAACACACACATTGGCTGACATAAACTTTTTCGGTGGTCTGAGCATTCCCACAAATAGAGTAAAAAAGTGTCAAGGCAAAGATGTCAGACAGAGAACTGTAATGGTTAATCTTCATTGACAGCTTGACTAGATCTATTATCTCCATGCACACATACATCTGGCTATGTCCAAAGAGTATTTCCAGAAAGGTTTAACCAAGGAAGGAAGATGGAAGGCACCGTACCATTGGCTTGGGTCCAGGACAGAATTAAAGAAAAAAGTAAGCTGAGTACCAGTGTTCACCTCTTTCCACTTCTGGACTGTGACTGAAATGTGAGCAGCTGCTTCACACCATTGCTGCTGTGACTTTCTCCTGATGCTGGAGTATAGCATCAAACAATGAGCCAAAATAAGCTTCTCCTTCCCTAAGTGCTTTCATTTGGAAATTTGTCACAGCAGGAAAAGTAACTAAGACAAAATAAAAATATCATGTTGGTAAAATAGCTTCTGATTTGTGATTGTTCAATATGTGAGTTTTCAACTTTAGATGCATAATCATTATAGTCATGCTTTGAATTTGGATCTTTTCTTAAACTAAAATTATGCGACATTGTGTCACCATGCCCTTCTGTGGGCGAATGTGAATGTGTGCATGTTCTAAGTGTGTTTTAAGGAAGGCTTGGGGAGGTTGAGATGATTGGTATTTTAAATGTGTTAAGTAGTTTTAACTAAAGAATCATTTAAATCTATGGATTGATCAGGGTATAATCCTATGGTGAGTATATTAACGAATGTGCCTTAAATCAGTGCCAATGAGGATGACACCCAAAATAGAGGATACACATGCTCCAGGCCTCCTTTCAGTAGACAAGACAAGTGCTTTCTTTAGCCAGCCCAATATAAAAGGAAAGATGGCAATGGTATTGAAACTGAGCACCCCAAATTCTTTTGTATAAGAAAAAGGTGGGGTAAGCTGTCTGGCATAGAAGTAAGGATGTGAAGTGGAGCAGGATTCCATAAATTTGTGTAGATGCAGGTGGAGGATAAAGATGCTGATCCTATACCCTCTGCATTGTTTCATCCTTTGGTGAATGAAGACAAATAAGCACAAACGGGAGATAAAAGGATAAACAATAACAACAGCAACATACTGGATTATGTATATCAAATAAGGAAATACTGAGAATAATTATCAAAGCATTACCTTTCCTAACAAAGGAAGCAAGGGGCCTTTACTGGGAAACTTCACACAGTCCTCTAAGAAAGAAGCCACTAATTATAGGGACCAGCTCATTCCTGAGGCTGTACAGTTAAAGGCTTCCTCCATATATCACTTCTGTTGGCATTTATATGGATATTTATATTGATAGATTTTCACATGTCTACTTTTAAAAGCGTATCTTAGACGTGTAATTGATAAAGACAAATTAATATGAAATAAATGCTAATAAAACTAGAGTATGTGTGGTATTGTTCGGTCAGACAAACTGTGTACACCTATGAATCTACCCTGAAGTGAGACATTTCCTTTTGCCCTTGATAAAGTTTTTCTGTGAATGAAATTTATAGCATATGTGGGTTTGGCTTCTTTCCTTGAATGTAATTTATCTGAAGACCCTCCATATTCCTGGGCTTATCAGTAGCCTATGCCTTTTATTGTAGTGTATTGTAGTAGTCCATTGTGTATATATATCGCAGGTTATCTGTTCATTTGCCTGGTAAAGAGTATTTAGAATCTTCCTAGGTTACTACAAAGAACCCCAGTGAGAATATCACTAGTTATTTCTGTATTGCCTTGACAAAATGCATGCTAGAAAAAGGAAGACAGGTTTATTTTGTTGGTGGTTTTCAGAGGTTCTGGTATATGTCCATAGCTATAATAGAACAGAGTAACTCACACAGTGGCTATTATTAAAGAGGGAGGGAAGAAGGAGATGAAAGGATGGATGGAGGGAAGTAGATAGGGAGAGGGAGAAGGAAGAAGAGATTGACAGGTGACATGGAGAGAAAACAGAAAAGGGAAAGAGAAAGAAACAGGAGAGCGAGACAAAGAGAGGGACAGGAGAAGGGGTAGGGAGAGGGACAGGGAAGAGAGACAGAGGGAGGAATAAGGAAGAGGGACAGTGAAAGGCAGAGAAGGGGCCAGATAGAGAGAGGGAGAATATGCTATGGGCTTCAGCCTTTTCCATCCTTCTATTTCATCCAAGCTTATGGAATGACCATCTACACTGAGGGTATAACTTTCTCTCTTAGTTAACCCTCTCTTGCAACAACCTATCTCATTCTAGCAGTATGCTATACTAGCTAACTATCCAACCATCTTGCCTAGTTTGCAACCCAATCCTGTTGATGATCAAAATCAATCTTACATTCCTGATTCTGGGGATATGCTCACTGTTCTTTTTTAAAATACCCAGGAACAAAGAAGACAAGCCATATGTGCAGTTTCAAGGATGTTGATAGACTGTCTGAGGCTACTATCACTGTACATCATCACTGACAGTCTGTAAGAGTCCAGCTTCCCTCACATCCTTCACAGAATTTCTCATCTTTCTATCTTCCTAATTCTTCTAAATAATGGTGTCTTAGTGAACTTTTACTTGTATTTTATATATCTTTATTCTTTTAGTGAGATGACTAAAAATTACCTTTTTGTTATTGTTGATTGTTTCATTGACTTTAATATTCTAGATATGTGATTTGAAAAATCTTTCTTTTACTTGGTCCTTCACATGTACAGTGTCACCTCATTTTTTCAGTAAAGTCTTTCAAGGACAAAGTTTTTTTTTAATCTTCATGAATAACAATTTATTAAATTTCTGTTTAAAAATGGCAACCACGATGCCCCCAGTTGGAGAACTTAGCATTAGAATAAAATTAAAATAAGCCACATTTGCTTATACCCGGTAGAGTATTGGAAAGGGAGGACTTCCTTAACCCAGCTGCTTGTGCTTGCCCCTCAATGCCTTATCCAAACAACCCACACCTCAGCAACATGAAAGCAGTCTAAGGTCTTTAACCACAACTTCAAATTATTCAGACTACAAACAATCATGAGAGTAAGTCAAAACTACAGAGAGGTCCAAGAATGGAATGCTGGCTTGAACAATACTGAACAATCCACTGACGCTGGCAGCAAAGCAGCAGCCATAGAGCTGAGTGTTCAGGAAATGTTACAGTCATCCACTTCTGTAATGGGAGCAGTTCTTCTTCACCCCATGGGCACTGGTTTCTCCACAGAGCAGCAAGACTCCATGTCAGAATGCTAATTTCTAACCAGAAGTAATGGGGTGATGGCAGAGGAACTTGAGCTCTGTAATTGCTGCTTACAGGATAATTAAGAGCTTAATATTATGAAAGTTAATTATAAAATTATATTAATTAATTTTAATAGCCCAGAAATCCTTCTGGAATTGGTATCTGAGAAGAGTACTGTCCCTAGAGAAGCTGGCAAAGCAGTCAGACAAGTTTTCAGGCCCAGAGCGTCATGGGCTCTGGTCTGAGCTTATTTGGGGAAAGTGCTTGGAAAACACAGAAGACACATATATGACAGATACATGTGGACTCCTGGGGATGATGTGGGATGGGTAGATAAACAACAGCTGTTGCTTCCATATGTGGTCTGATGGCTTGAAAACACTTCCAGAGACCAAACAGTATCTTTTATTTTCAGCTTATAAATATCAGGGTTTCATTATACAAGTGGTCACGTGTGTGTGTGTGTGTGTGTGTGTGTGTGTGTGTGTGTGTGTGTGTGTGATAAACACACATGAGCACCTCTCCATGTAGATGCTGGAGATTTATATATCAGGTGTCTTTATATACTGTGACCCATCATATATTTTTGAGTCACGGTCTCTCACTGAGCTTAGAACTCACTGAGTTGGCTAGACAGCATGGGTAGCAAACCCCAGGGATTTTCTTCTCTCTGGCTCCGCTGAGCTGGGAATACAGGCAAGCATCATGCTACATAGATTTCTATGAGAGTTCTAAGGATTGAACTCTAGTCAGTCTATGCTTGAAGAAGGAGTTCTGTAGCCTGACTTTTGGCTACTTTATTGAGTTCGTTTCCCTACCTCCCTACACTACCCCTATTCTTTCTAACCCCAGCTCTGAAAGCTTTTAGAAGCAAACAGTATACGTCCTCAATACCATCATGCAAAATATAAAAATTCATGGTATAGTCTGGGAGGACAAATGCTCACCTCTAAAACAAGCTTTGTCTTTTTCACTTGCATTGTTTTATCAGTTGTATCTTCTGTGAACTGTTGTTCAGACTTATCAAAGCTTCTAAAAGCTTCCTAGCCTAGTATTTGGTTTTCTGTCAATATTTTCCTTAGAAACTCCATTTAACACAAATCTTGACACAAAGTGACCTTTACAAACCCCTTTCTTTGATTTGCCTTTCTCTCATCCACTTTTGGATGCTTTATATTTTATGAGTATGATTTACATGGCAGTCTTAATCATTTAGATCATCCAGAGCCTCTTCTACTTTGCATTACTTATTTTTCTGTTGATGTGACAAAACTATGATTAAATACCTTGAGCGTGATCAACTTCCCAAAGAAAGAGTTGTTTTTTGGCTTATAGTTCTTGGGTGATAGGAGTCCATTATGGCACAAGGCATCACAGCATGCAGCAGGGATGGTAGCAGAATATCATATCTTCAATCTCAAATAGGAAGCAGAGAATGAACAAGAAGTGAGGCCAGGATCCCAGTTATCAAAGCCCACCCCAAATGACATACTTTTCCAGCATGACTCCACTTCCAAAATGTCCCATGACCTTCCCAAACAGTAAGACCAGCCCAGTAACCAAGTATTCAAATATGTGAGCCTATGAGGGTGATTTCTCTTTCAAAGTACTACATACTTCACAAAGATCTTGTCACATCCTGGAGGTGAGCAAAACCCTAAAGCCAATTTTAAAAGCACTGATGAATCAATGCCTTATTTAACTTCCCTATGTGCAATGTCTTATCTGGTTGGAAACAATAGCCATCAAATACTGCCTCATGCCTGCCCTTTGAACCCTTTATATTAATCAAAATCTCAACTAAGGACAACCAAAAATCCCTAACAGCTCACATGAGCCAGCCAATCAGGGACTCACCTCTATTGTGCTGCTTCAGGTGATGCAACAATTGTCTCAAGGAAGGATGAGTGGTTTTCAGTTAGCTTCTCTGCCTCCATTGCACTAAGCCTATCCTACAGGCATCCTAAGTTCCACAGTCTCATGAACCAGGCTATGAGGATCTCCTCCATTTCTTGTTTAAAAACCCTCAATGATTTAAGCATTTCAGATACAGAATAGTCCCTGGTTGTCATTGTGGGTTTTTTGTTTGTTTGTTTGTTTTTTGTTGTTGTTTTGTTTTGTTTTGTTTTTATTATTATTATTATTATTATTATTATTATTATTAATTACACTTTATTCATTTTGTATCCCCCCATAAGTCCCTCCCTCCTCCCCTCCCGATCCCACCCTACTTCCCTTTCTTCATGCATGCTTCTCCCCACATCCACTGATTTTTGTTTGCTTGTTTGTTTGTTTGTTTGTTTGTTTGTTTTGTATCAGGCCATGGTTAAGGACCCTGTCTGTACTGAGTCATGGCTTTTCCTTTCTTCTACACTAAACCTCAACAAACCTCAAAGAATGAACAAGAAGTGAGGCCAAGCTACCAGCTCTCCAAAGTCCACCTCAAGTAACATACTTCTCCAGCATGACTCTACCTTATTTTGTAGAGGTGTTCTACCAAATGTGCTTTACTCTCTTCTTGTTTACGGTTGATACTTCCTCAGTGGCTTCCAAGCCATCAAAACCCTTTGTAGGGCTCTGAAACAGACAAAAGACCTGATCTCACTCTAATCTAGCTTGGTGAACCAATGAGTTTACTCGTAGTGCATAAGCATGGTGAGTCAAAGGCAGCTACCTCACAGTACCAGAACCCCACCCACATGATTATGCTACAAAATACATGGACCCCATCCCTGCATGGTTGGTGCTCCACACTGCTATGTGGTTGGTATTTCACAATACCGCCACGCACCCCATATGATCAATGCATTATAAGACAAGAATGTCATTCTATATTATTCATGCCTCACAATACCAGAACCCCACACTTGCAGAAGTTCCTCTGCTACAGCTCACTAACCAAATCTCAAGCAGTGCTATAGAGGCAGCCTTGTCTCTTCTGGAAATTTGCTTGCTGCTGGTATGAACTTCTGGCCTATACATCTTGAAGCTAACTGAGTTTCCTGAATCTTGTGAGTTTTTTTTAGACCCCTGGGTTTATGAGCCCCCTTCCTTTCTCAGGAGGGACTGTTTCAGTTTAGAGGAAACATTTTCACAACAAATTCCAGAAAGGGAGGTTCTAGTGGTACATATACATACACTGTAGAATATTATCTATAAAGAAAATAAAAACCATGAAGTTTGCAGGTAAATGGATGGACCTAGAAAAATGATATTGCGTGAGATACCCCAAACATAAAAATCATCCTTAGAGGGGAATGCGGAAATCATGGTTGATACCTGCTACTTAGTCTCCATCTTTCATTATAAAAATTTATACAGCATGGTGCCAATAATCTATGAAGTCCTGGGGCCATTCAAAGCTAATCCTTTCTCTAAATGCATGAAATTTGAGCACACAAAATGGCAAATTATCCCTTTTCTGCACATTCATTCCACTCCTTGAAACTTGGTTTCCTTTTCACTGTTTATTTTTTTAAAGCCCACTTACAATGAAGACAAAACATCTGTAATGAGTTCAGAACAATGTGTATTTCATACTAAAGATGTCATGTTATTACTGCTCAAATGTCATTTAAAAACCATGAGGAAGTTGGTGAGCTTTCTGGGCTTTCTTTTTGCTTTATTCATCATAGATATGAAGATGAATAAGTTGGCAAGCCAGAAATGCCAAATGGAGCTGACATTTAAAACAAATACATGGTCAGATCCAGATCAAATCTTCTCAGTTGTGTGTGCTAAGTCTGTGGAGTCTTCAGCATAAGGAGCTATCTTGAAGACCTGAGTAGAGATCAAGGTCTACATCGATAATATATGTTGTTTTAAGAGTGACTTGGCTGCAAAGTCCTCCTCTGTCAGAAATAGTCCCTGTTCCCCTTACTAGGAAAAACCAATTGGTTCCTGAGCTACCACAAGCTATATCTGAGCAGAGGTTCTAGGTTATATCCATACTTTGCAGCCAGTCCTGAAGATACCTGATAAAACAGGATCAGATGAAAGGGCAGGAGATCCTCCCCAGTCAGTGGACTTAGAAAGGGGCAGGGAGGAGATGAGGGAGGGAGCATGTGATTGGGAGGAAATACAGGGAGTGGGATACAGCTGGGATACAGAGATAATAAAATGTAACTAATAATAAAATATTTTTAAAAAAGAAGAAAAGAAAAGAGTGACTTGGAACACCTTGTCCAATTATTTGAAATAAGATTTCTCATGCCTGATACTAGAGGCTTGTTAGTCTATGGTTCTTAGACAGAACATTGTGTGCGTGCACTGAGTGGCTTAACTTCTTTAAAGATGGGGGGACGATGTGGGGTGGGGGTGTAAAGTACACTTATTTGCATTATGTATAATTTTAGATAAAATAATATGATTTAGATAAAAATTTAATTTCTTGAGCTTTAGCAAACAACTTTGGTGTTATTTGTTTCTCATGCCTCCTTCCCTGTTCCCTGGTTGGAAGCCCACCCCTGTCTTTCTGTTTTCCACTTTATATCACCTCCTATTATATCTTGCTGTTCCCCTATCAAAGCCACCTGCCACAAACTTATGCTATTGCTTTTTCTTTTTTGCACTGAGACATATATATATATCTTTAATTTTTATTTATTATTATCATTACAAGTTATTCAGTTTGTGTCCTGTCTGTGGCCCCCTCCCTTGTCTCCTCACATTTTTGATAACATGAGAAAGGTGGTGTCATTTCTATTTTTCTGGTTTCTACAGTTACTCCATGTTGTAGATTCACATCTGAGAATTTGGAGCTAGAAAGTGTAGATGAGAGAGAACAGATGACAGCTCTTACCTTTCTTGGTCTATGCTACCTCTCTCAATATAATATTTTCTAGGTCTATCTATTTACCAAGAATCTTCATAATTTTATTTTTCTTTACAGCTGAATAGTATGTGAATGTGTTTGTGCCACATTTTTGTTATCCATTCATCTGTTGAAGGACGTTTACACAGTTTTAATTTCCTGGCTATTGTGAGTAGGATAGCTATGAACATTGCTGAGCAAGTTTATACAGAGTGAAATGTGAGTTCTTTGGGTTTGAGTTAGTGAGTATACACTAAGAAGTGCCATGACTGAGTTATATGATAGATTTATTATTAGTCTTTTGAAGGTTCTCCATGTCAACTTCTGGAGTGGATGCATTAGTTTGCATTCCTACTAACAGTGCATGATGGTTCCTCCTGTTTCTCTATAATCTCACTAGCATTTGCTGTCAGTTGTTTTGATCTTAGCTATTCCGACTGGGGTAAAATGAAATCTCAACGTTGCTTTCATTTTCATTTCCATGATTGCTAAGGGTGATTACTACTTTTTAAGGCATTTCTTAGCTGTTTTTATTTCTTCTATTGAAAACTCTCTATTTAGATCTGTATACCATTTTAATTGGATCATTTGTTTCCTTGATTCTTTGTATTGTTTTTATTTCTTTGCATATTCTGAATATTAATCTTAGTCAGATGTGTAGCTTGTAAAGATTCTCTCCTCTTTCCTACAATCTAGCTTTCACAATATTAGAAAATACTATGCAAGCTGCCAAGGGAAGGAAGCAATTAAATTGTTATAATCAGCTGTAACACCTATGAATCACAATAATCATCATCACTGCAAGATAAAGGTGAAATAAGTGGTACTCATATGTTGGTGGTAACCAACAGCTGTCTAATTGGACTTAAGTCCCACTCTGCAGGAGCAAAATAATGCCTGGTACTGAAGCATGTGCCAGCTTCCCAGAACTTAGAGAGGTCATAGATATTAGAAAATAATCTAACAAGTACTACCACTACTTAGTAGCCCAGCATAATTCCTTATTACATTTTAAGCCCTATCCTTATACCCACAAGTAAGTGTAGCTGCCAGAAGAAGCACCTCTTACCTGTGGAAGTGGCTAACCAATATCTGGTCTAATTTAAAGGCCAGACCAGAAGAGGGAGCCCATGTCTGACATCACTTGGATGACCAGGAATAGAAGGCTGGATAGTCCTGATATTTAGAATAGAAAAAAAAATCAATTAAATGACTCCTAATGATATTATGCTGTAGTCATAGATCAGTGCCTAGTCCAATAGTCATCAGAGAGGCTTCCTCCAGCAACTGATGGGAGTTGATACAGATACCTACAGCTAAATATTAATTAAAGAGAGAACCCAAATTGGAGATCTTCACTGGCCCCTCCCCTTGGATCTCAGGGAACCCCCACGAAAGAGGGAGAAGAAAGGTGATAGGAGTCAGAGGGTTAGGACACCAGAAGAACATGGACCAGAAAATCTACTAGCCAAGCATGATAGGGTCTCACAGAGGAAGGAATGACAACCATGGAGCCTTACTGGTCTGTGCTAAGTGTTCTGCATATATGTTATAGTTGTTTTCTTCGTGTTATTGTGGGAATCCTAACATTGGAAGCAGGTGTTGTCTCTATTTCGTTTGCCTGCTTTTAGTATTCTTTTCTTCCTAATGGATTGCTTTGCCCAGACTTGATATGGGGTTTTTTACCTAGTCTTACTGTACCTTGTTATGCAGTGTTCATTTACTATCTCTGGGAGGTATGGTCTTTTCTGAAGGGAAATAAGGAGGAGTGAATCTAGATATAAGGGGACTTAGAGGGGGACTTTGTGGTTGGGATGTATTGTAGGAGAAGGTGAGAAGGTGGAGGAAGAAGAGGAGTGAGGATGGGTGAGGAAAGCGAGGGTAAAGTGAGGGGAGGATAGGGTAAAAAAGAGAAGAAAGATAAGGAGAAGGAGGAGGAGGAGAAGTTATTTAAAGTAAATAGAGGCCATTACTTAAAGATACAATAGGACACAATGCAGAGATCAAAAGATCTTAAGGATCTCAGCACCTATGAATATATCTATACCACAGCTCCTGCATCAATGGCTCGGGTAACATCAAGGAAGAGGGGTCACAAAGAATATAAAATCCAGAATACCAATAAGTCTCCTTTGAAACAGTCTTTCTTAGAAGTGGCCTTTCTAGAAGTGACCATAAATAAGAATGGAACAATGGCAATATATTAACAGAGAAGTAGTAAATTTTCACAGGGTCCAACCTTAGGCAACTAAATGACTAGTGGGACAAGGAAAATTAACCTCTTCCAGGAATTATGTTCCTTATTGGTTGTCTAATGCATGGTGGTCATCTCTGAAACATATACATACAGACAACAACAACAAATTCAATGGGTTATATTTATATATTTGTGCAAAACGCACACAAATACAAAGAAAACGAAGCTACCAACTTGCAAAGGGGAACCATTGAAGGGGTTAAAGACAGGGTACCTGAAAGGAGTTGGAGAAAAGAAAGTAAAGGGGGGAAACATTTTTCAAAAGCATGCATAGGGTCATATATTCATAATGCTAGTACTTGGGAGTCTGAGAAAGGATGGTCAAAAACTTTTAGTAAGACCCTCTCAAAGCTAAACATCAAGAAAAAATTGTCTCTAACCAGATGTACCAAAATGAAGTAGCCTTGCCTAGCAAGATGGGAATCTTTTAAACAGTTCTAAACCATCCACACAAGGAAGAAATGTGGCTCAATAACTACCCTTTCTAGAAAGGCCAAGTACAAACACTAAAGTCTCTCTCTCAGCAGGCTTTAACAAGATGTCTACCCCACTGTTGCATCAGCAGATGGAGGGCAGTGAGAGTCACACTACTGGATAGTGATGACCCCTACATATCAGTGTCAGTGGAGACTACACATAAAAAGCAAACAAAGAAACAAACAAACAAAAACATAGGCATCTTAGCCTCTGCAGTAATAGGAGACACTTTTCTTCCTCCCATTGGGATAGTGTTCAAGGCTGATTGATGTAGTGATCTAAATTAGATCCCTAAAATCAATTATTCTTGAAATCTAACACTGCCGAGTAATAATGACTATTCCATGCTTCCATTCCTAATAAGCCTATAGGGCCTATATGTGTAGCAGTATGCATCCTTGCAAGGCAATACAACTGCCATGGAATTATCAAGAAACTAAGCTGACATTGATACTGAGGATACCCTCTTTCCCTCAGTGCCAATGAATGCTAACGTAGAAGGATGGTGCTGTAAAAATGCTTAAGTGGCTGGTAACATCAAGTTATCAAGATTTAGCGAGTGCTTAAAACTTTGAGACATAGGAGGACATGTAGACTATAAGAAGACTAAATCCCAATGAAGCCTCACCAAGATTTATTGTGGTCATTATTTTCCTGTCCAGTTTATACCACTATGTTTCTTTCTTCCCTTTCTTGAATGTACCCTCTACTCAATGGCCATGTACTAATCTTTTGATCTTTGGGAATTCCAAATGGAACACATGTATTTAAGGATTCCAAGCTTATATACACAAATAAGAGAAAGCCTGTGATGTTGGTCTTTCCAGGACTGAGTTAATTTACTCAGAATGATGGTTTCAAGTTCCATCCATTTACCTTCAAATTTTTTAATTTCATTTTTCTTAATTGCTGGATGATGTTCAATTGTGTAACTGTACCACATTTTTACAGTCTATTCATGAATAGCTTACAACTAGGCTGTTTCAATTTCCTAGGTGTTGTGAATAGAGCAGCCACGAACATGAGAAAGTATCTTGATGGTAGGATGTAGACTCTTTGGTGGTATGCTCCCAAGAGTGGTATAGCTGAATCATGTGGTACATCTATTTCTAGCTTTTTGAGGAAGCTCCACACTGATTTCTATAGTGCCTGAACAAGTTTGTGCTAACATCAACAATGGACAAGTCATATGAGAAACTACTATGGGAAACAATTCATAGAAGATAAACACATAAATACACATTTAAAAAAAAGAGTTTAAATGTATTTACCCTATAACAGGTGGCAATGTCCCTATTAGACTCCACAAGCTGGCAAATAAAAACCCAGTGCAAAGAACGTGTTGCCTTTATTGGAGTTGTTGGATAGTAAGGTCCTATATGTCCCCAAATATTATAGGCTATTGCCATTGCTCTTGGTTACTCTCTAAAACTTGATATAGACCCTAATGTCAAAAGCAAAATACATTTGAGTGACATAACATGAACAAATCAATCTGATACAGAAATGGAAGCTTCTTCCCTACTGACCAGCTTTTTTGGAGGTAGAAGTTGCCATGCATGTTACCAGAGAAAAGTAATCATTGGTCTTACACAGCTGTGAATCATGGGAGCTACTGTAATGACCAGCTTGTCAAGATATCCACTACTAGTTCAATAGTGAAAGAAGCGTCATGGGAGTAACTAACAACTTTATTATTAAATTTAAGGCCCACTCCACAATATGGACCCCTTATTCATCACCATTATCAGAGCCAAGAATCTCTGGCTTGAGAGGTCATAGGCTCTAGCAGTCATCCTACTACTACTACTCTGCTAAAGGGATATACTATTAAACTAACTCCTAATTTCTTACTGCTTTAAACAGAACTTAGTGCAACTTTCAGCCATCTTTGGAGACTCTTCTTTTTGTACTAGCTTGTGATTGACACAGATATCCACAACCTGTCAAGGAGAAGTGAATAAAACACTGTTAAGCCTTAATTGAACATCTAAAATATAGCCCTTTCCCCAAATTTCAGTGATCACTGCAGCAGCAGAAAGCATGTAAAAGGTAAAGGTGGTGGTAGATGAGTACAAGAAAACAGTATTTTAAGAAGGTAGAATTTACCTTAACTTAGGTGCCTTCATAAAGAAATTTGAAACATCACATACAAGCAACTTAATGGCTCACATGAAAGAAGAAGAAGAAGAAGAAGAAGAAGAAGAAGAAGAAGAAGAAGAAAAAGAAAAAGAAAAAGAAAAACAAGACACACCCAAGAGGAGCAGACAGCTGTAAATAATCAAACTCAGGGCTGAAATCACTAAATTAGAAACAAAGAAAAAAATCCAAAGAATCAATGAAACCAAGAGTTGGTTCTTTTTTAAAATTATTTTTATTAATAACAGTTTATTCACTTTGTATCCTCCCTGAACCTCCCTTCCTCTTCTGCTCCCAATCCCACCCTCCCTCTTCCCCACCTCTGTCCCTCTCCCAGTCCACTGAAAAGGGAGGTCCTTCTCCCCTTCTGTCTGACCCTAGTCTATCAGGTATCATCAGGAGTGGCTGCATTGGTTTCTTCTGTGGCCTGGTAAGGCTGTGCCCCCCTCATGGGAAGGGATCAAAGAGCAGGCCAATCAGTTCATGTCAGAGATAGTCCCTATCCCCATTACTATGGAGGCCACTTGGATACTGAACTGCCATAGGCTATTTCCGTGCAGGGTTTCCAGGCCATCTCCATGAGTGGTCCTTGGCTGGAGTATCAGTCTCAGAAAAGACCCCTGTGCCCAGAGTTTTAGGATCTGTCACTGTCCTTGTCTGGAAACAGCCCAGATGTCCCTCAGTTGGGAAATGGATACAGAAATTGTGGTACATCTACTCAGCGATAAAAAAAAAAAAAAAAAAAAAAGGAAATCATGAAATTTGCAGGTAAATGGGTAAATGGTGGGAATTGGAAAAGATCATCCTGAGTGAGGTATCCCAGAAGCAGAGACACACAGGCTGTATACTCACTCATAAGTGGATACTAGACATTTAAATAGGATAAACATAGTAAAATCTGTACACTTAAGGAAGCTAATCAGGAAGGAGGACTCTGGCAAAGATGCTCAATCCCCATTCAGAAAGGCAAAGAGGATGGACATCAGAGGAGGGAGAAAACAGGGAGCAGGATAGGAGCCTACCACAGAGGGCCTCTGAAAGTCTCTACCCTGCAGGGTATTGAGGCAGATGTTGAGACTCATAGCCAAACTTTGGGCAGAGTACAGGGAATCTTATGAAAGAAATGGGAGATAGTAAGACCTGGAGAGGACAGGAGCTAGTTCTTTGAGAAAATCAACAAGATAGACAAACCCTTAGCCAAACTAACTAGAGGAGAGGGGGACACCATCCAAATCAATAAAATCAGAGATGAAAAGGGGTGGGGCATAACAACAGACACTGAGGAAATCCAAAGAATCATTAGATCCTACTTCAAAAGCCTATATGCAACAAAATTTGAAAATGTAAATGAAATGGAAAATTTTCTTGATAAATTCCATTTACCAAAGCTGAATCAAGATGAGCTAAATAATTAAATAGTCCTTTAACCCCAAATTAAATAGAAGCTGTCATCAACAGTCTCCCTTACAGGGCCAGATGGTTTCAGCACAGAATTCTACCAGACCTTCAAAGAAGAGCTGACACCAATATTCGTCAAACTATTCCACAAACTAGAAACAGAACTAACACTACCAAACTCATTCTATGAGGCCACAGTCACGTTGATACCTAAACCACACAAAGGCCCATCAAAGAAAGAGAACTTCAGACCAATGTCGCTTATGAACATTGACACAAAAATATTCAATAAAATTCTTGAAAACTGAATCCAAGAACACAATAAAGTTATCATCCTCCGTGACCAACTAGGCTTCATCCCAGGCATGCAGGGGTGGTTCAATATATGAAAATCCATCAAGGTAATCCACCATATAAACAAACTGAAAGAAAGAAAAGAAAAAAAACATGATCATCTCCTTAATTGCCGAAAAATCATTTGACAAGATTCAACACCCTTTCATGTGTAAAGTTTTGGAGAGATCAGGGATACAAGGCACATACATAAACATAGTAAAAGCAATATACATCAAGCCTATAGCCAAGATCAAACTAAATGGAGAGAAAATTAAGTAAATCCCACTGAAATCAAGGACAAGACAAGGCTGCCTACTCTCTACTTATTCTTCAACATAGTGCTGGAAGTCCTAGCTAGAGCAATAAGAAAACTAAAAGTAAATACAACAAAGGAGTTGCACTTATTAATTCACAGCACTTTGTGACAACTTATATAAGACTTGTACAAGCTCAAGCCAGACAAAAGTCCCAAAATTGATGGGGAAAATAGTCACAAAGTCCGATCCATAACTGAGGATCTATTAATAACTAATCATTTGTATGGCTTATTTGTTTGTTTGGTTGGCTGGTTGGGTTGTTCATTTTTTTTCTCAGTTGAGTACCCCTGCAGTTGGATGGTAGCTGGATGACTTTACACCCAAGAGTATATAAGAATCACTAATTGGACTGGATTTTTTTTTAATATAGACACAAATTTGGGTGGGTATGGAATGGGGTAAATATGGGAAAAGTCAGGGAGGGTATTAAGTTCAAGAAATAATATATCAGATTCTAAATGAATTCATTAAAATGTGTATTTTGAAAAGAAAATTGTGGTAAAGATTCTGAAATACAAAGAAATCAAATCTTGAAAACAGTAACAGAAATATTGTATTACTAATAGGAAGCCAATTAGTATGACAGCTAACTTCTCAAAAGAAACTTCGAAAGTGACGAAGTGCTTATATATTTGTTTCCTAAGAAAAAAAGTCAATCTGTATTTTTTACAGCCACAAAGAGATGACAGAGTCCTTACCCAAAAGGCCATTTTTTTAAATTTTAATTTTGCATTTCTTCCATCTCAGTTAAGTCTTCACTTTGCACCATGGAGTACAGTGGTGATGGATGTCTAGATGTTTAGTTAAAATCTAATAACCAGTCAGGGGGTGCCATGTGAGCCAAATGTGATAAGAATGCACCATTATAACACCAGTGCCATTCCCATGGTGTTTTAATAATTCTTCTTCTTCTTCTTCTTCTTCTTCTTCTTCTTCTTCTTCTTCTT
>NW_026590486.1:3234293-3281706 GCF_907164565.1 Psammomys obesus
TTCTTCTTCTTCTTCTTCTTCTTCTTCTTCTTCTTCTTCTTCTTCTTTCATTTGATTATACTTTATTTGTTACCAGGATGTCTCCTCAGGGAAAGTAGACTTCAGCTTGCTCATCCTGATCCCCAGAGCCAGCATGTTCTGAGGACAGCAGTGATCAGTTCTATCTTTTGAATTCTACTTGTGTGTACACCTCGGTGATGTCATTGTACCTGCCTTCAGGAGACAGGTGATGTGTAATGTGGATCTTCTTTTTCAAAGGGGAACAGGCTGGGGTTGCACTTTATGGCCTCAGAATAGAGCTCTGCAGACTCAAGCTTCAGCTCCCTCCAGCACTTTCTGCTGGGCTTCCAGCATGGCTTTCTCCTGCTCCTGCTGCTTATATAGTGCTGACCTCTCCAGCAGAAGAGCTCTCTGCTCACTTTCCTCAGAAGAATGCTCCTCCCTAGGGCACTGTCTTGGGTGGCTTTTTTTCCAGTTTTTGGATCCTCTTTTTCAATTGATCCTTTATTGCTTGGTCCTTCCTAGGGTCTACCTTCTTCTCTCGTAGAGGTTCCTCTCTCATGGGGATGAGCTCCCAAAAGGACAGCAGTGAAGCTCTCTGGTGGGTGTGTCTGATCTGTGTCTAGCAGGTTCCAGGTATCCAACTCTGAGGCCGCAGAGTTCACACAGAACACAGCAGCACAGTGTTCTGGGATGGTAGAAAGGAATGATAGGTGCTCTAACACTTTAGCCAGTTTACTCAGAGAGCAAGTGAAGTTTGTTTAATTGACTTAATTTAAACAGTCTTGCCATGATGGTGCTAGATGGTTACCTCTGTGATGTACACCGGGAGAGGAAGACTTGCCCTGATGTTGAAAGTGTTTTCAGTCTGCTCACATGGTATAGTTTGAACACTTATGGTATAGATTCAGGAATTAAGAAGAGAAACAGCGGCCTGAAGGTGGCCTGAAAAGCAATGGCTGTCGCTGTGCTGCTGTGTGAAACATGATTTTTGAATGTAAGTGTCTAGTACACTGTCATTATAATATAGCAAATCTACTTTTCTGCAATACGCCACAGTTTCCCTAGGTCTCTAATTCTCTGTCTGCCACAAAGTGCACTGGAAACTGATATTAATATTGATATTAATGCTTCAAGGAGGAAATAAAAAGGAAATTTTTGAAATTTTATGATATAAAATACATAGGCATGTTAAAAACAGCCTCCTCCCAGCACGTATGTCCACATACAAGATCAGGTAACACTCAACATCTTCAAAATGGTTTGTGAATTTTTATTTAAATGTAATAGCCTTTTATTGCAAGATTTGCACACTTATTTTCTAAAATACTTTTGCAGTGCTTGCATGTAGTCTTTTATAACTTGTAACTATATTTAGATCAAATTTAATTGAAAAATATGCGTAAGTGCAAATGAGTAAACTTGGAATAAAATTATCAAGATTATTTTTCATAATTAAGTATAATAACTATTTCTATGGCATGGAAGACGATTTTACTCAAATGACAACAAAGAATATTCTTGAATCCTGGTAATTCGAGGTTTCTGGCATCAAATGTAGATACTGAGTCTGGAAATACCCTCAAGTGCACAAAATCCTTGGGCAGAATAAGAGCGTGTGCTTTGTTATAAGAGACATGATCTACAAACAACTGCCTCTGTGCAATCAAATTCAGGAAAGCTTTCTGTTGGCTTCAGCAGAGGGAGCCAGCCCGATAATGCCAGGTTTCTATCTATCAGTGAGTAAGGAAGACCCAAAATCTTGCCTTTACTATTGTGCCCATGATTCATTTCTCTGGATGACTCCTACTTTATCAGATCAAAGACAAAGCTTTAATGTATTGCTATATCAACTGGAGAGTTGTGATTCATTGGGCGTCAGTAGTACCAAAGGGTCTACATTTTGTGAAACCCTCACATCATTGAATACAGATGCTCCATGAGCCATTCTGAGATGCTTGAACGAAAGTCTTATTTTCTTCATAGATGCTTTAACCTTAACTTTTAGCCATTTTTGAAATGGATAACATAAACTAGAAAATTAATCACATATCTCAATTTGGTCTTATTAACTTTTAGAAAATTAGTTGTTGTCTTTAATGTTATGATACCCTTTCTGTGCTGTTCTTACTGTCTTTATCCCCTCTTCACTGACCATTGTATTCTTTGTAACATATCCATGGTGTCATCAAAATTTGTATGGTGGCAGATTAAAGTTTTAAATGTGACTGTTTTCTTCATTCTTACATCTTGAAATATCACTATTCTAATTTTGCCTTCTCTTCCTTTTCCCCTCTCTCCCCTTACTTCTCTTTCTCCTTCTGTAATGAGGGTAACAGAAGTTGTCTAGGGCATCAACAAGCACATTCCTTGGCATGAACAAAGAATTTAATAACCAAGAAAGACAAGACAAGGTCATAGAGCAAGGTAAAGCAACAGAATTATACAATTTGTGTTGGGGAAATCCAAAGCTAGAAGTCTGCTCCCTAACTTCTGTATTTTATAGAGTCTCTGGGTCTTCCTCTTTCATCTGTTAATCCTTTTCAACTATTGTCTTCCATCCCTCCTAGCTGTTTTCCATTAAAATATTATCCAGGATCAAAACTCTACTATGTGGGGAGATCCCTTCAGTTTTTCTGCCTACCTATATTACTACAACCTTTTTCCAGTGTCCCCCTCTCAGGGGTTCATACTAACTGTTAGCATATGAAGTGATGATTGTCCCAGATACCTTATGCTGAGAGAGGGTGGCATTTAGGGAGCTGCCAGTGAAATGGCAGAGAGGAAATGAATTCCTACCTATGAGGCAGGCTTCTGGATTGATTGTGAGGGCTTGCAGCAAAATTCTGGTCTCAGATTCTGTCTGCAGGATCCATGAACTGATAGACTAAGATCAGAAAGAAGGAGAGGAGGACCTCCCCTATCAGTGGACTTGGGGAGGGGCATGCATGCAGAAAGGGGGGAGGGTGGGCCTGGGAGGGGAGGAGGGAAGGGCTTATGGGGGATACAAAATGAATAAAGTGTAATTAATAAACGTAAAAAAAAAGAACATGGAAACTGAAAAAGTGAAGAGAGGAGTGTTAGAAGCCATTCCAATAAGAACTAATATAGCCCAGTGTGGAGTGAAAATCCTCACGTTGTAACAATCCATTCAGGGATGATTGTGAACAGAGTAAAGGAATACTGTTCATTTAAAACTTAGATGGCTATTTCATTTTGTGTGTGTATGTGTCTTAAATTTTTTTAATTTTATTTCTTCATTCATTCATTCATTCATTCATTCATTCATTCATTCATTCATTTATTACAATTCATTCACTTTGTATCCCCACTGCAGCTCCACCTCTTGTCTTTTCTCAGTCTCACCCACCCTTCCTCTTCTCCCCCCTATGCCCTTTCCCTAGTCCCCTGATAGGGGAGGATCTCTTCCCTTTCTAGCTGACCCTAGCTTATCCATTTCTTAAAGGATAGTCTGAAGGTTTACAGTTGCCAAAAAAATATGCATATACTTTTGCAGAGGCCCTTGCTGGGTTCTCTTCAGATGGAGACTATGTAAAGCGTCACTTTCTGGCCTTAGTGTGATGATCCATTAATCTAGGCCAGCTACCTTAACTTTATAGGTATAGATAAAATGAAAGGATAGAGACCTTCCCAAATGAGACTTAGACAGAGAACATCTCTTTGATTATATTGATGAGAATTAGGCACCCAGGACATAATGTGAAAGCCTCCATATCTCTTATCTCTAGACCATCTTATTTAAGTTCTAAAAGAACTTGGAGCTTGGTTAACCAAGTTGAGTGATGTATGTCACCAGATAATTAATTTCATGGTCATATGGCAAAACCCATGAAATGAAAGGCCTGCCACACAAGGTTTTGAAGGGAGCGAGTCCTAATTTTCATGGGGTGTTCCTCAAGTGTACGAGGGTTATATGTGGCAAAATTTGCCCAAGAAGTTTGAGTTCCATGCATGAGTTTAGTGAGGTGCCTGTTGATTTAGTAACCTGTATATTTTCTACCTTTTCAGAAGATTGGGGATCCCAGGCACAGCAGATATAAAATTATACCCAAGGCCTAGGAGACTTCAGAAGTAACATCAGCCTTGAAGGCTGGTCCATTGTCATTTTGTATATGCTCAGGTATTCCAAACCTAGGAATTATTTCATTTAGAAAATTTTTTATCACTTATTTGGCCATTTTTTATTTGACAAGGAAGGGTTTCAACATAGCCAATGGAAGTGTCCACCTATACAAGTAAAAGATAAATCTTTGCTCTCCACCATCACCCCAGCAGGTGAGTAAAGTCTGTCAATCTTCTCCTGGATGCTTTCCTTGCCTCTGCATCCAGGGAAAAATTACTGTTCAGGGGCAGAGGGGTGATAAACAAATTTTTAATAGTCTGGGTTATGAGGGTGTAGGGACTGTGTAAAGGCAGAGCAGAGCTCATTAACCAGTCACATGTCTTCTACCAACTCCATTTGATTGGTCCATTTTGAACTCCCAGGAATAGGTAGATTATATAGACTACAGCATTCTATCAGGAGTTTGTTTTTCAAGAACCAAGATGATAGTGTTAAGTTCCTTTGACACTTCAGTTTTTAGTGAATATTATTTCTGGTAGGAAAAATAGGTGGGACCTTTTAGATGTATATGAACAAGTGAACTGGTTATAGATCATCCTATAGTCTCCCCATCTGCCCATACTGAAAGTTCTATATTTGCTTCTACTAGGGGCAAGTATAAGTTTCCTCCCAGAGGGCGAATGAGTCTAATCTGGTGCTGGGAGAGACTGTCACTGCACAAAAACAGGAGTCTGGGCAATGAGGAAGGAGCATTGGAAGAGGAGGTATGCTCATTTCCAGCAAAAGTCTCTGTTAAAGCTGATTCAGTGCATGTCCTGATATGCCCTAAAGGTGGTTGTTTTGAGAGGCTGGAGACCTGCAGAAAAGAGCAACACAGAATATCAGATTCCCAAGTACACTAGTAAATTTAGAGTGTGCTGAAAGGATACCTGGAGCTCCTACTGTTGGCCTAGTATTACTGTAGCCTAGAGAATTGGCTACAGGACCCATCAATTTTCAAATTGATGAAGTGGCCTCAAGTCCTTAGGGTACATGAGACACCTTACTCTTCAGTGATTCCCTGGACAGTTGGGACAAGTTCCAGGTGAATGCCAAGTCATATGACTAGCTCTCTTCTTCTTGGGCATTCCCTTTGGAAGTGCTGTGTCTGTTCAGGAGGGAAGCATGTACTGAAGGCTACCTTCTGGATAGCACTTCCCTGGGTAGCTTTCATAATGGCCAATAAGTCAATGTAGCTTTTTTTTTCTCTTTCCTTTTCCTTTCCAGGTGTCAGTTTGGATATACTGACATTGCAACAGCACCAATTTGTCCTCTTGCTTGGTTCAGGCACCAGCCTTTGCAGTTTCTACATAATCTTGGAGTGATTGGGTCAGGACTTTGTCTTTCAGGAGGACTTCCTTCTCCAAGAGTTCTAGTGTTAGATCAACACA
The DNA here is from genome assembly GCF_907164565.1 of Psammomys obesus. Lineage (NCBI taxonomy): Eukaryota > Metazoa > Chordata > Mammalia > Rodentia > Muridae > Psammomys > Psammomys obesus. The sequence continues at coordinate 3,239,808 of NW_026590486.1, forward strand.
TTTTTCTAAGAGCCTTCTTTAGTCTCTGGAGAAAGGTAATAGGGAGTTCATTCTTCTTCTTAGCAAATGGCGATCATCTGTGAACAATTAAGAGGCATGATTCTGACTTTCCATAAGCCCTCAGAAATATAATAGGTAAAGTACTTTTTGTCCTAGTGATTTCAGGGGTCACTGAAATCGCAGCATGGATCACTCAGAAGGACAGTCTAGGTTCCTGTGGGAACTTGGGCATGTGAGCCTCAGTTCTGAAATATGTGACAGTCATTATTAACCCCTACTGCCTTTCCAGTTACCCAGGTTTTCACCAAAGTCAAGAGTGGGTCTAATGTTTTAAAGACTGTTTAGAGGTTTAAAAACAGTACATATTGGTCAGGATTCTAAAATGACCTAATTCTGTTTTTACTATCTTTAAATTCTTCTGATGAAAAGGCTCTATGTGTATCTTGAGCCAAGATATAGTGGGCATGGTTATGGGGCTACTGTAGCAGGACAATGCTGTGACAAGCATATATGGTACTGAATGTAAAAGAAATTGAACTTAAGAAACCTCAAAACTTTTCTGTTGAAGGTATTTTCTTTTTTTAAAAGGTAACACCAAAATATGATTTTAATACAAAAATAAAAGCAAGAAAAATGCACAAAAAATAGCCACAACTCCAACCAGTGAGCAGTCAGCCAGCTTTTTACAGACAGATCATTCTGTAAAGCCAAAATCATTTCTCAAATGGATACTTTGCCATTAGTCAAAGCCAACTGATTTAAAATTCAGTGCACTTAGGATCCAGTGTCAGAATAATTCATATAATTATCCTCTTATCTTGTTCAGAGAGATACACATACTAAAATATTTTATTACTAACATAGGGTGAGGTATAATCCACATTATACAGACACTTTTTATTGTTAGGAAATCACAAGTCAACTTAGGTTTGATAAGGCTCCCAGGATAAAAGTCCAGTGTAGTTATCTCCCATACAAACAGCCAATGTTCTTAACCTCTGAGCCATCTCTCCAACCTGAAGGGATTTTCTATAACCCGTGTTTTTCACCCATGCCCTTGTTCCCAGAAAGAATGACTCTGAGACCTTCTAACTATTTACAAAACCTAGGCCAATATAGGTAGACATGTTTCCTGATTGGCTCATAACTAATTTTCTATTTGTTCTATTCTAAGTTTTGCCATGTCGCCAGTTACCTGTGCTCAAGTTTCATGTATCTGTCCTCCTCAGTGTCCCTAATCTCCTTGTCACTTCACTCTATCATTCAACCTCTCTCTAACAGAAATCCTCCCTCCTATTTTCTGCCTCAGCTATAAGACAATCAGTTGTTTATTGACAGGTAAAACATCCATAAAGTAGATAAAAGATTATACCTACACTTCTTTTTCTATTTTATGGAATTTATCCAATTAAAGAATAATGTAAGTAAGGATCCCTTGAGGTGTCCATTTTGATTGTTTGTTTGTTTGTTTGTTTGTTGTCACCCAAGGATACAGTAGAGCTATACTTCCTGAATAAAGAAAATCTGGTTTTGCGTGTGAGGGTTTCTCAATATATATTTTTTTCCAGTGTTTGAGAAAGTAGCTAAGTACCAACTTCATAGGAAGTTGAAGGATAAAAGATAGATACATCATCAGTCAGGGTTGCCCTTTCCCCACCCTTATTCTCAGTCCACCTAGTCAGGACTAGTCTGACCCAGGAAAAAGGTCGAACTAAGAGGGACTTCCTTACCTTACCCACAGCTCAGTACCTTGTTATGTTCCAATTTATTTCTATACTCCATACAAGCTCTGAGAGGAGCCATAATATCCATTTACCAAATACGTTTTAGCAGCTGCTTTGTTTCAGCATAATTCATCCAAGTTCACAGAGCTGGGAACAACCAGGTGCAGAAATAAGGCCAGAAGGTTCCAAATTGATGTTCTAGTGGGAGCCCATTCAACAGCAGATATTTATTTTATTGATGGCTCATCCAATGGTATATGAGGGATTCATGGTCCAGATACTCATACAGACAAAACTGAAAAAGGAGATATCATGCTTATCATTAGAAGTTAACTCAGTCTACCTAGGACCATGTTAAGGTCCTATGCACCAAGGGAGATAATATCCTATTGCCCTAAATTAGCTGAGAATCTCTTTCTGCCAATGCTATCTGCTTTGATCTGTGCATCTGTGGTGAGTGCCTCTGAGAAAATGTATTAGCCTTATGTTCCTCATCTTCCTTTGCTTCAAATTACAGACTGGATGGATCCAGTTCCTATTGTTTTTCCTAAAGACTGGGTTTATGACTGGACTTTGGCTGTAGGCTTAGATTTTTCACCAAGCCTACTTTATTTAGGGTTCCTCAATGCTTCTCTCTCCCTTCTATCCTCTGACCAGAGGTAGGGGAGATAAGAAGGTTATTAGGTAAAGTGGGTTGTAGACCTTTTTGGAAGTAGTTTTTTGGAATGAGTCCTCTCTTTGTTGACTGGATACCAGCAGTCAAGTCCAAAGGCCAACACCAAGTGGCAACAAGAATCAGTCCAATTCAGAAGATCAGGACAAGTCGCCAAAAATGGCAAGACTTGATTGGATTGCCCCAAGAAGTTTTCTGGAACATTTCTCTGGGCAAAATGAAGTGTCAAAGCATGAAGATCAGCACAGTGATGTTGATCCAAAAAGTGATGTTTCACTGTCTATGGACTTCTATAGATCTCCTCTCCTCAGAGTCCACCCATGGATGATCTCAGCTGGCCAAAGTCATGCCCCTCACATGAGAGAAAGCACAGCAAAACATCATATGCCCTCTCATAAGCCAGCCTCTTGCAAATCATCACATGACTCAACTGAGTCTTGAAAAAAACCAGAAACTTCCATTTTACTTGGCATAGTAATAAACTCATTCACTTATCTGAAGAAATGACTGTATTTAATCCTCTCTTGGAATTTGAATTACTTCCTATTTGCATTGGACATCATAACATTTGTTTTCCTGTTAAAGGACAAAAATTGGGCTTACATTCTACAAGATACCAGAACTACTCATAATGTATCTTTTTCAAGCTATTCTCTAGATTATTCTCACTAATATAATAATGTAACCAATAGTACTGGACATAAATTGAATCCCTGTTCTTGATGACAGAGTATTACACACAATATATCAAATGACAATTACATTTATTTACAATATCTCAAATCAAAACCATTCTGGATATATTGCATTTAAAAAAATAAAAGGAAAGACATGTTGGAACACAGCCCAAAACTGGAGTTCTGAGTGTTTGTGAGAAAATGCAAAGAAAACAAAATAAAAGTCTTGTGACCTCAGGTTCTTTAAAAACAAACAAACAAGCAAACAAAAAACAAAAAGAATAGCTCTTAGATTATGCTTCAGTGTCTATTCCAGATATAGCAGATAGGAAGAAAATGTCTTCATATTACTCATTACAGCTGTATATTGTCATTTGTTTATATGCCTAAATGAAAAACATGTTCTTGACTCATGTGGCTTGCCTACGTGTGTGGCTTGCCCATGCGATTCTACACTTTACTCATGTGACTTGTCATAACTCTCAAAGAATAAATTTTCTGGTTCTCTGAATAAAGTTGGCAATTGCATAAAACTTTAGTCCACATCATTATTCTGCTTTATGATCCTAGATTCCACTTTATGATCCTATGATTCCACTTCCTCTAGAGCAGTGACATGCATAACATTATATGTTATATAATTGAAATTATGTACCCCTTGGCCAACATTTCTTTGCCCTTTCCCACCACAGAAGGGAATATATCTTTTAATACATAAAAATACATTTTAGCTTGCATCCAAAGATGATTGGCACAGAACCTTGTTCTCAGAGGATGCATGTTCTGTGCCAAGTGATTGAAATCAAAGAATTATAGTGTATAACATAGGTTTCAGCAGCATGGCTGCTAAAGATATCCATGATCATGAGACCATGGCTTAACTCATTTCTGCAACCACTTTTTTAACTTATGTATAATTCTTCTTTGACATAAATTTAAATGTGACTCAGTGATTTGAGAGCTCCCTTCATCCTTTTCCTTCATCAACTATGCATCACTCTCCAACTTCCTCTGAACAAAATTCATCAGTCTGTCTCTGAACCTTACAAATGCTCAGAGCATATCTCTGTGTAGCCACCATTCTGCAGTAGTTCTCTCATTGGGATTTGACATCTTGAAAAGCAAAGTTCAAATACTCTGTGTTTTTGAAGAAGCACTGGCCCTCAAAGGATATTCTTAGACACCTCTAAGACTATGCTGAACAACAGAACTATCTTTCACAGGCTACTCTGAATCTTTTGTGTCTAACCACATGTCCAGCTATCTTTCCATCTTTCTATTATGACAGAATGACTTTGAATTAAGGAGGAGTGGAGTAGAAGTTTTGGTTTCTTTAAAAACTCAGTTATGTTATGTAAACACGTTTTCATTTTAATCCCAAGTGTGGGACTTTAGTTTATCCTTTAGCTTGTCCACAGCTGATGATTGCTTCATGTGGGAGCATGGTCTTTGCCAGCTGGAGTTAGCTGAATTCTGAGGACTCTGAGGGATATAAATATGACAGTCCAGAGGGAGAATGCATGGCAGTTTGGAAGAGACGGATGGAGAAAACTCTTTGATAATGCTTCGAAGAAAAAAGACTGCTTGCTGCATTTGCTCATTTGCTGGTTGCCTGACTGCTGGATGTCTGCTGGAGCCAGAGTTGAACGGTTCTTGAGTCAGGAGTGAGGATTAATATTATTTAAATAAACACACAGCACACAGGAAACTTTTTTAAAGGTCCAGATTCGACAGCCACAGCAAAAGTCAGGCTGCTGCAGTAAGCAATGCAAGCAGCAAGTCTCCCGTCTCTGCCTCCAACCCTCTGTTTCCTAACATTTAGATTTCCCACATTATACTTGCTTTTTGTGAAATCTTAGGTCTGGTTCATGCTCCACGTCCTCCAAGCTCTCTCCTCCAGCTCACCTCTCCTCGTGCTCTCTCCTGTGCTTTCTAGCTCCTCCCCTCTTTCCTGTCCTCTGGCTCCTCCCATTGCACAACATTGTATCTAGTTGCTTTATTTGTGTCCTGTTTACACAAGAGTCAGCCTTCTTCTGCAGTAACTGTCCGCCTGTCTTTTTATTGTAGAGTTTCTAAGGCAGAGTAGAAACATCTCAGAACAATGGTTTAAATTCAAGGAGGAGCCTGAGGAAGAGGTGTGATCCTCACAAGCTATCCTACCTGCTGTCACAAACAAAAGGAGATGGACTTGCAAATTCTACCCTGCCTTTAGAGAAGGTCCGGTAAAAGCAGTCTCTCAGCTGAGATTTAAATATCAAAGCAGCTGCCAGAAGCACCGCTCCGGACAAATGTCCTGACAATTAAGACTGTCAATGCTTCAAAAAGAACCCTACCCAGCCTAAAAAAGAGGTCTATGGTCCCTTTCCCTTCTAACCTTTCTCTCATACCTAGGGTTGGGAGTTTGGAAGGGAGGTAGAGGCATTAAGGAACCCCAAATAAAATTGAGGTTAAGAATAGTGCTTACAGAGGAACAACAAATAGACTTCTTGTAGGAGAGCCATGGAAATAATTTCTCTTTTGGAGAAAATCAAGGAATATTGCTCACTACCTATCTCCAGAACTCTTCAAGCCTCCTGCGTCAGCATGAGGTTGGCTGGTTACTAGGTTTTGAGGTAAATGGGGTGTTTGAGCTGTAAGGTTGTACTTGCATTCTATCTTCTTAAATCCAACAGCAAGAACAGGGATCCAAACTATATCCAGTACTATTGATTGCATTATTGTATTGATCAGAAAAATCTAGAGAATAGTTTGAGAAAAGACACATATGGTTAGTAGTTCTGGTATCTTGTAGAATGCAAGCCCATTTTTAGCCTATAGCAGGAACACGTTTGTTATGATGTCCAATGCAAATGGGAAGTAATTCAAATCCCATGAAAAAATTAAATGCAGTCCCTTCTTCAGATGAGTGAATGAGTTTATTACATTGCCAAGGTCCAGTCATAAACCCACAGTCATTAGTAAAAATAATCAGGTATTACATTTCAGATACTACAAGAGATTAAATGAAATCAATATCCAGTACTGACCAGAAACCAATTCACTGAACCAAACTACCCCAGAACACTTAATAAATGAGGTACAAAGCCTCATCTTTGACATAGCATTTTTCTTCAGATAATTTTAATATAAACTAAGATTTATTTGTTTTTTCTCATGAGACATTAAAGTTCTCTTCGTTAGAACATTTCATCTCTTTATATCACAGGAATAAACAACATTAGAAATACATAAATCTGAACTCAAGCATTCTGATCATGGCTTAGTGTAAAAAGAAAAAATATTTTTCCTTCTTAGTAGTAAGGAAATTCTAATTCTGTCACACATGCAATTGTCTCCTAGGAGACTCTGTATACATTGTAACCATGGAGACTAACTTAGTGGTCCTCTCTGCTTCAAAGAAGCAGCATGGATCATTTGTGGTGTCAATGGCTAGAAACATGAGGGCATAGTCTATACATTGTATAGTACATTCCAAATTGTTCGGTGGCATCTTAGGGGGAAAATTTAATAGATTGTGATTTCCAAACCCCTCTTGGACTAAAATTATATGAGAATAGTCAGAAACAAGGAGAATGAGCAGACTATATCAGTCCCTAGAAGAAGATAAACCACACCCTCCAAGACATGGGAAGATGTCTACAGGACTTAGCCAGGAGCCTTCTGTCCATATGACTCCTCTTCCCTAAATCATTCCAAAGGCCAAAGAGGACCTTGACAATGCAAATGCATTAGTGTTGTGTGGAAGAGAATTTTAGAGCATCTGTTTTTCATTTACATTCTGTTTTTCACTTACATTTTATGTCAAAACATACTTCTGACATAAAACACAATTGCCATCAAAACAATTTAAATCACACTGATTACTTTAACTGTTTAGTGAATATTTCCCTTTGCAGAACCAAACAGCATAGCATCATGTTATCCCAGGAGCCAAGGCTGACTGACAACTAGGACAATTGGGCAGAATGCTACCCAATGTGTTTGTTTGCCTTTTAGAGACTCACAACACATCCTCAAAGAGCCTTCAGTAGGGGTCCATTTCTCACTTCTTATAACATGGTGTTTCTCATAGAAGGCCATGAGCCAACAATAAAATGGTGTCTATTCACCAGGGCAACCATTAGAAAAAAAAAAAAGTCATGTGTATGTGTGTGTGTGTGTGTGTGTGTGTGTGTGTGTGTGTGTGTGTATGCATTCTTCCAGACTAAGACAAGGTTTTGAGAGGTAGAGTTGTAGAACAAAGAATAATACAGAAGAGAGGTCAGACAGTAGGAAGAAATGAAGTGACTAGAATACTTGATGCTTGTATAAAGTAAGAATAAACAGGCACATATGTTCTATGTACTGTCACCCTGACTCCATTTATATCCTCTGAAGTTGAGAAGGGTAGGGCAATAGTTATAGTGTACAAAGAGAGCAGGCAGGCTCTGGAAGCATGGGCCTCTGCTGAAGTTATACCAGGAGAAATAGGCCCCTGAACGCTGATTGCCACATCTAAAAAACGTGGTGTGACATTCCTTTCACAAAAACATCCACATGACTATCTTTTACTAACAGTCATTTAGCATTTACTTAGGTAAAAGATATAAACCGTAGATCTTAGCCTAAGGGGTGCTCCTTCAGAACATCAACAGGAAAAACTTGTTACAGTGAAGCTAAGTTGAAGACTAAAAAGCAAAACTCTTGGAGATCTCTTCCAGGAGGAAGAGAACCAAACAATAGTGGCCTCATTGAAACTTATTTTTCAGACAATTGAGTGAAACGGGAACATCATTTACAGAAGGGGTCACTGGAGACTGCTGCTTTAATTATTTCTTCTATTTTGCTTTTTTTTTTTTTTTTATAAGCACAAGTAGTGCCCTGTTCCTGCTGCCTCTCTTATGCCATTGTTGCCATGGTAACAAATGTGCTTTAATGGCAGAGAGGCACAGAAAGATTAAAATGAAGTAATAAAAGTAAAGGGGATAAAATAGCATTGGGCTGAGTGAGTTTTATGTGAAGTGCTATTGATTTTATTAACATAGGTTAATGCCATATCGAGTTCATGTTTAGCTCCTGGTGAGATGCACAAACTGAAGATCATGTCTTCCAATAAGATGTTATTTAAGTTTTTCCCCCTAGAGGCTTCAACTTCCCAAAGTAATGACTGTTTATTTAATTTTCTTGAATGAAGAAACTACAAGTTTAGAATATTTCTTCCCTTTAAATTTTCAATAAATAGGCATAAAATAAAACCAAACTTAATCCTATCATTGACGCATGCTGATTAGATATGTCTGTCTGGAAGTGATAGAGTCTGAGGGAAATTTTAAACGAAGCAAAAAAAAAAGTATCAAAAATAAATTTCAGCATAGCCAATAGCAGAGAGGTGTAAAAGGAATCCAAAATAAGCTCTTGGAGGGGAACATAAAAAGAATAAAACAGGAGGAGAGGAGGACGTGAGAGAAGACACTGATGGGGAGGAAAAGTCTCTCAACAGTGCTGAGCGGAATGCTCACAAGTCACCCACTGAGGACCTGCTGCAGGTCAGTAGGGCACATGATTCCCCCAGTAAGCACAAAGGAAGCAAAAACAGTCTGCAGGTGCCTCTGCACTTGACAGATACAATGCATAAGGAGAGGGCAGCATGCTATCTTCTTTTGACTCTGCATTAACGCATTATGTATTTTAATCAAATGTGACGTTTTATATGTTTATACATCATGTAATTATCAAATCGGTGGAACCGAAAAAATTTTCTTCATCATGAACATATGTCATTCTTTTCTTGGAGTCAGCACACTCCCGATTCCCTCTTCTGACTATTTAGAAATACACTGCTGTTAGAAATACATCATTGCTATCTAAAGTTACTCAATTGTGTAATAGAGCACCAGGACATCGTTCTCCTGTCTAATTATAACTTAGTATCCATTCACCAAATTTTTTCATGTCTTTCCCTTACCCTCCTTAGCCTTCTATGATATCAAATTTTATCTTTCACATATGGTTGAGATCAAACTGTTTGTCTTTCTGTGTTTGACTTACTGCATTTAACCTAATGTCCTCCAGGCCTATCCATGTTGGAACAAATGACAAGACTTGGCTTTCATGGAAGAGTAATTCTCCTTGAGAGTATAGGTCATGTTTTCTTATGAATTCTTCCATGGATTGAAATATAGGTTGAGAAAATGTATCTTGGCTATTGTGTATAGTGAGAAATCACCTCAGCCAAATTAGAGGGGTTAGCCTCCAAGATGAAAAATAATGGATAATGATCAAAATACAGAGAAAAGGGAACACTCATACTTTATAATAGATATACAAACTATTGTAGTCATTTTATGATAGTAGAAAAGTTCTTCAAAACAGTAAGACTAGACTGCTTTTTGATGTGCTAGATATACTCTGTACTTCCTGGACATGTATCTACAGGAACAGTAATTTAAAGAGACACTCCCACTCCCATGCTCATTGCATCATTATTCTCCACATCCAAGATATGGAATAAACACATTGTTTATGAATGTGTTTATTCATTCTGGAATGAACACATTGTTCTTAACTCTGAGCACAGCATTCCATGGCTACTGCAAACACAACTTGGTATGGCTCTACTTTATAGCTAAAAGGGTTGATGACAAAAATCTCAGTTTTGAAATTAGGAAAAAGAAATACCTTGCCAGACTTTCCACCCCTGCTATGATCACTGTATTTCTAACTATATAATGCTAATGATTCTTGTTTTATTTAGCATCTAAACTACACCACCAATGATACAAGCATTACATGAACACTGCATAATCCTGTCTTTTACTTTAAATGAAGAAAACAAATGAGGGAAACATTATAGGTTCTAGTTTTCTTTTTCTCTTTCCCTCTCCTCTCTCTCTCTCTCTCTCTCTCTCTCTCTCTCTCTCTCTCTTATTGGTTCTGTGTGAATTTCACATCTTGTGCCCTAATCCCATTCATCTCCCCATCACTTTATAACTTCCTTCTGATCTTACAATCTCCTCCCACAAAAAAAAAAAAAAATACAGAATAAAAATAAAAACAAACAAAAAAAGAAACATCTCATTATGGAAGCTGTAGTGTGTCACAGTGTGTTCCACAGTATACCCTTTTCTCCACTTCTTTACTTGCAAGTATTCATTGCAATGAGTCAGTGGTTTGGTTCAAGAACTCTAGCTTCTGCTATACTATCATTACTGGCTCCTCACTGGGCCCAGATGAGGTGCAGAGTCCACTCTCTCAAGTGCTGCAGCCAGTGAGGGGCAGAGCCAGCTTTTCCATTCTTATGCCGCTGGGGCCAATTCTCCTGCCTGCCACAGGTGGCAAGGGGCAAGGAGAAGGGAAGGCATCTCTGTCTTGCCCATGCCACCAAATGGGATTCTAGCCAGCTCTTCCTCATTCATGCCCATGGGGCTGTGTTACTTATACCCCTGCCACAAGGGACAGCCCAACTTTGCTACCCAGGCACTGTTCATGGCCTCCTCTCCCAAGTGCTGTAGCCATTGAGGGGCAGGGTCTGCTCTCTTGCTCTTAATAGCCTGTGGACATCTCTCCTACCTACCACATCATCAGGGAGGAGGGCATCTCTCCCTCTCCCATGCCCTGCCCCCAGTGTAGACAAGTTGCAGGGTCAGCTTTCCTACACTCAAACCCTCTGGTTGGTTCACTGTACCCCCACCAGGGTCAGGCTCTACTGTGCTTCCCAGGTGAGCTGCAGGGAGCACTCTCCTTAGTGCCTCAGCAGGTGAGAGGCAGGGCCTGCTTTCCTGCTCTCATGAGCTCAGAACCATTTCTCCAGCTTGCTGCAGGTGGTGAGGGGTGAGAGAGTGGAAGACACCTCTTTCTTGACCATGCTAAGACATAGTAGATAAGTGTGGCAGGGTCAGCTCACCTGCAACTTCCATGATGAGGGCCAGCTCTACTGTACTTCCTGGGTGAGATGTCAGGCCAGCTCTCCTGCTCTCACACCTTTGGGGTCAACTCTTCCAAGATGCCCAAGGCAGGGGTTGAGGTCAGCTGTGGACAGCCCTCAGAAATCAGCATGGCCCCAGATAGCAGCCCAGACTAGGAACATCCACCTGGCCTTTGGTGGTAACAGGACCCTGCTGTTGCAAGGGTCATGAACCTAGACATGGACCTCAGTGGTTGCATTGGCCAGGACCTCACCATGGACTTAGGTGACATCACTGGCTACTTACATTAGGCTGTTCCTTATTACCATCAAATCTCCAGTTCTGCCTCTCTTCATTGTACACACAATGTTCCCCTTCTCTTTTGCTACCACCTCTCCACCACCTACTTGCTCATCATAGTGGCATCTGGGGCTTCTGGGTGTCTGGGGTCATTTCAGGAGTGGTCTCAGGAGTCCAATGCCCTGCCTATGCTATGTGGGTGGATGCTATTTTTTTCCACTTACAGATGAGCATATTTGGCTCAGATGCTTTTAGTAACATTTTAATTGTCAATTAATTTGGCTTTTCCAGTCCTTCTCTGCCTCTCTTCATTGTGTCCATATCATTCCGCTTCTCTTTCTCTTCCATCACACTACCACTTACTTGTTCATCGCCATGTACTCCAGAATTAAGCCTGATAGCACCAATAAAGCCAGGGTTTGTGTTGAGGAAGCACTGGACTCCAGGACTTGAACCTAGGTATATCTCAAGGCTTTGGTTTTGAAAACCAGGACCTGAGGCCCACCCATAACTACACTGTGTGGGTGAGTGAAAAACACCAAGAGGTCTGCCCTGCCTCCCTCTGAGCTCTGCAGCTGTGAAGAACAGAACTTGTGCTTATCCAGCTGACTGAGTGTGGCCTAGAGCCACATGGGCCAATTGTGACATAGATTCTTCCCCTGATTATTTTCAAGCTGCTGGAAACTCAAGTTTTCCAGCCTTGCTCCAACCTCTTCCTCCTCTCAGTGGGGTTTCTGGCTCCTTCCCTGGGAAACTCCTTGCTCTTTACCACAGTGTCTTTTATGCCTTCTGCACAGAAAGGCAAGAGCAGGCAGGTGTGCTCCCTAACAAATCAACAAATCATAGACTGCAGGAGGTTAAAGGTCAAAATGAACCACAGTGAAAACTAATTATCAATCTCTCAAAATACTGTAGGAAGAAACTCCTTAGGTGAACATCCAAGGAGAAAATATCTGTCAGGAAAGAAGAACATTCCATGTGGCTTTTTAAAAGCTCTTCTCATTTATGCAGGCTGTGAGAAAAGCTGCTTTCCTCCAACAAGCGAACAGACAGTTCTCCAGACTCACTGCAGAAACTGAGCTGAGCATTTTATAGATAAAGTGACCCCCATGGCACAGCATAGAACTGTACTCATGCTTGTGACTGCACACCCACGCTGGGTAATGTACAAGGAACATGATTTATTCCACCCATAGTTCTAGAGGCTGGGCCTAGGGTCTAAGGCCTACATCTAGTTCAGAGGTAGCACAGAATATCTCATGTCGACAATGGTATATGACAAAGCAAACCCAGCATGACCTTTATAAAGCAGCTATTCTTGATAACCCTCATTAATTCATTAATGCATTGTGTTAGATAGCATTATATCAACTTGACACAAGCTAAAGACATATGAGAGGAGGGAACCTCAATTAAGAAAATACCTCTAAAACTTCATTGAGGTCCAGTCAGAGTGAACACTTATCATTCTTTCTTTAAGACTGCATCCTACAGCAGGATATGAAAATATGATTCTTTATTTTATAGATTCAGTTAAGCTACCCAACTTGTCCAAAATAACAGTCAGTAAGCAGAAGAGTATGAATTCCAACCCATGTCTCCTGTTTTGTAGTAGTCTGCCGAAGTATATGGCTAGACTTGTAATTAGCACAGAGTGCAAAAGAAGAAAATTCCTTGGGGGAGTTACTGTAATGAGTGGGTGAGAATGATTTGTTATTAGCATATCAGTGATCTCTAAGTAAATTGGTGCTTGTTCCTGCTAAAGGGCCTTAAAACAAAGTTCTGCTAGGTCTGACTCCAGGTTCAGCCTTTATGTAAAGAACATCTAAGGTTACTTGTGTTTCACCTTCTGAGTCATCTCAGGCCCTGCTGTGGAGGTAAGAACTAATTAGATTTGACTATTTGTATTTCATCCAACCTGAAGCAAATGAAACATTAATTACCACCTTTTTTCTATACTATCAGTTTGATTAATTTGCAGCTGTTTTCCTGGTGAGTAGAAAGCTTCCTGTTGTGTCTTCCAGCCTATACTGAGGGGGTGGAAGCTACTCTAAACCAGTTCTGGAAGGCTGTGGATCACTGAGTTTGAAAACAGGGTTAATAAGAATCCCTACTTCTTGATACTTCCAGGAAGACAAAGCTTATATATGGAGCAGTCTCCATAAATGTTTCCTGTCACCATTAATTAATATTGAAAATGCCATACAGGTTACATCCAATACAAGGTTTGATGTACATGGCTGCTGAGGAGCAAATGTTTGTGTCCTGGGGCTATTGAAATAGCTCAGCAGGTAAAAGCACTTAGAGTCATTCCTAAGGATTCAAATCCATTCCTCAGGACCCAGAGTAAAAGGAAAGAACTGATCCCCACAAGTTTTCCTTTTTTCCTCTGACCTCTACATGCATGTGTATGGGTAATAAAATAATACATAACTAAATTTAAAAATGTGTGCACCGCAGAATTCATACATGAAAACTGTAATTCATGCAAGCCTTTGATTGATGATTAATTTATGTGAATTGATCCTTTACTAATGAGTTTGAGGTTCTTATAAGAGAAAGGAGATAATGTGCTTCTCATTCTGTTCTTTACCATACCTTAGATGCAATGAAAAAACAGTTGTCCACAAGCCAGAGAAAGTCACTGACCAACACTGCACCTACTGCTTCCTTATTTTGATTTTTTTTTCTAGCCTCCTAAACTCTGAAATTTGAGTATCTGTGAACACATTGCAGTCTGATGTAATGACGCAGAAGTCTAAACTGTCCAGAGCAGGAATAAATAGGAAAAATGGAGGAAGGCAGGAAGGAGGTGGAGGAAGGGAAGACAACAGAGCAGAGTAAAAATTATCTATAAATAAGTCCTTCCTGGGAAGGTTTTAGTTGTGCTCTAAGAGCCCTGTCCTTTAGGGTTATTGCTTACTGTATGGGGTCATCATAAAGAATCCTTCGTTTTCCAGAGTATCATCCAGCCTACCTAGGTTGAGCTCTCCCCAGCAAGATCAGGCTGGCAGCCACTTAAGACATCCTGGAAACAGGCTCAGGCTGGCCACTGTCGTCTCTGGGAAGGCCAGCCCTGCATCTATGAATCACCAGCAGGCTTCATGCTGGCACCGAAGCTGTATAATCTGGATAACAATAACATTAAGAAGGAAAAATATATCCTTGGAATGATGCCAGTGATCAGGGTGCTATAATTAAAAGCAAATCTAATACTGGCAACAAAGTAGGTCAGTCATCTTGATGCAGTCTTTGATGAGAATGGAAAACAAAAATCAAAAAGGTAAATCAAAAAGTGTCTGTGAACATGTGAGCAATAAATTATTGGTAATCTGCATATTCATGTCTCAGTAGACTGTTGACTATTACCAGGGAACTCACCAATGAGCTTCAGCTCAGACCATATTCTATAAATGTAGAATTCTGTAAGATAGGACATTCTGTTCCAGTTCTTATTCAATACTGTCTGATTAAGAAACAAACACATGAATCAAACAAGACAAGCTCACCTCTTCCTTTGTGTAGAGCCAGAATATATTATCAAAGAGAGTGAAGGATGGGTCGCCTCTGCCTCCATCCAATCTGCAGAAGTCTTAGCTCCTTTGGAAACTCACTTACATGTGTCTTACACCTTTTCCTCTAGTAGGTATAAGAAAGGTGCTCACTGAGATCTGTAACATACACACATACACACACACGTTTAATCTATGATAAGTCAGTTGTGAAAATTGGAAAAGATAAGCTATTTAAGCTGTCAATTGAACCAGAAAATGCTGTTATTTTACAACCTGTGGTGATTTGAAAATGAAATGTTCCCAATAGACTCAAGTGTTTGAACACTTGCTCTTCAGTTGATGACAGTTTTTGGAAATGTTATATAATGTTTAGGAGGTGAAGCCTTGATGGACTAAGTTTGTCATTGTGGTAGTTTGGGAAGTTTATGTGCTCAGTATTCTAGTTTGCTCTTGTTGCTTCCTGCATGTAGATGGAAATGTTATACTTTATTACAGCAACAGAAAATTAACTAATACATAACCTCTTTACATTAATTGTTTTTTTAGGTGGATAGTTCTGCCTAGTGGTTAGATATGGACCTAAACAGACAGGATTATAATCCCAGACCTATGTCCTCTCTGCCTAATGAAATTTGGGCAAGTTCCTGCAATGTATAGATTAACAGTAAATTAAATGAGAGAAGAAAATCAGAAAGAAGCTATGAGCTTGAAAGGGAATACAGGAAGCTCAGATGCGCCTGCCAGGTCCCCAGACTCAGATCCATTTGATCATCTTTTCCTCTTCACCTCTGTCCTGCCTATTTATGAAAATGATGTCACTGCCATGAGAATTCCTCCCATAGTGTTCTGAAGCATTTTGCTGAGTAACAAATGCCCTTCTCTATGTCTGGTGAGACCTTTCTACTTAAAATTTCATCCTCTGTGTATCATTTATTAAGAGAACCTCTGCTTCTCTATGTCTGCATGAGTGTGGAGAGATAGAAAGTGGGGTGAGGAACAAATGTGGCTCAAGTTTTCTAAGCTCAATTGGTAATTAGAGAGAAGAAAACAAACAGCCAACTACATTATAAATGTGCCCCAAAGAGATAATTTTATAAAGATAATTATATGAGGGTTGTCCATGCTCATCATCCTGAAGGTTTTGGTTGCTGCTTCAAATGATGAGATGTGCTAAATCTGGAAGCCAGCAGAGGGACCGAATGCCCTGACCAGGCTAAGGGTGCTGTGGGCTGGTGGCTATGGGTAGAGGCATAAAAAACTGAGGGGAAGACTCAGCTCTTGGTAGTTGCGTGATTAATATTCTTTCTGGGCTTTTCCCTTTAAAATATGTGTATTAATTTTATTGTCATGTGTTTGTATATCTGGAGGTGGGGGACACATGAGTGCATGTGCCTGTGAAGGCCATAAGAGAGTGTCAGTTCTCCTGGAGCTGCTACTGGAATGTCAAGTACAGGCTCTCCAACCACTCAACCATCAACCAATGACTGAAGTTTTGCTCTTCAACTTAATGTGGTGACTATAATATATATTTACTCTTATGAGTTGTACCCCTAAGCATACATTACTGAGGGTGTTATTAAGGAAGTGCGCTCTCAAGGGCTCTGTAAGGAAGAGGAAACAGAGCAGGAAAAATAAATGTATTACTTCTGCTGTTTGTCATTATAATCCTGAAGACAATAAAAATAAAAGATATATATTGTGGCTCACTGGTTTGAAGGTTGCAGTTCATATGAGGGTGGGTCAATTGCTTCCAGGTCTGCACGGGAGCTGAATACCCTTGCTGGAGCATGAAGACCAATATATGCTCTTTGTGACTACAAAGAGCAAGGGTAAAAGAATAAACCCTAGTCCCCTGCAAGCACATCTCCAATAACATGAAGCTCTTCCACTAGGCCCCACCTCCAATCTACCACCTCCCAACAGTGTTACCTTGTGGCGAAAACATTAACACACCAGTTTTGTAGGACACTCAATACTCCCATTATGGCAGCAAAGGAACAAAGCAAATTTAGACAAGGCCCAGAACTTGTCTTTGTGTGAGGCAAGATCAGTGAGTATGTCCTGCACCAGTGAACTCCTGGCCACATATTGAGATTCGATCTTAGATACTCTCAAGGCCAGATGTTGGAGCCATGGTCCTTAGCTAAAGGAAACAACTTTGTTCTCCACATATTCCCATCCACAAAATCATGTATCTCCATGGGACCATAACAGTGGGGTTACACAGGAACTGAAAATTCTGGAGCTATTACTCAACATAGTGCTTTCCTTTTCTGATCTTCTCAGGTACTATCACAGTGACAGAAAGTTTGCATACCAAGGATTCCTAGGGAGATGAATTCTCTAAGACTCTCTAATCAAGATGTCACAAATCTTCAAGGAGCTCTCTAGTCTTTTTCTCAGCAGTTTCAAGGAGAAAGATATACTGAAGCTAGCATTGACACTCTTAACAAGCACACCCACAGGGAAAGAACATAGTAATAAACTCATCTTAAAGGTGCTGGATGTGCATCTGATATTTGGATTTGCAAACTTCTGAACTAGGATAGGAAAGACACAGCACAGGAGGGTGCTGAGCCCTCTGTACTGGAACTGTGTGAGCTCAATGCAAGTGTCTAATTCAGCTTTCTATCACTGTGGCAATGTATACAAAACAATCTGTTTCAGCTGAAAGTAAGAAAGTTCATTTCAGCTCACAGTTTCAGAGACTTCGGTGAATGGTCATGTGACCTTATTGTTATAGACCTGGGGAGTAGACAGAACAAAATGGTTAATGAATATGGCAAAGGCAAGTTTAGATTTTGGTGGCCAGTATCTAAATGGAGGGGGGCCAATATGTCCATAACACCTTCAAAGGCATAGCTGCAGTGATATAACTTCTTGCCATGAGTTACTGGGCGTACCACCAGTTCACTAGAAAAGACATACTAGTTCCTTTTCTGTTTCTGTGATAAAATACCATGACCAAATATAAGGAAGAGTTTATTTTGGCTTATGGGTCCAGAGAATCCACAAAGGATAAAAGAAGAAAAGACTGTCCCAAGTCCTCTGCATGAGCATCCCAGTGACATGAAGATCTTCCACTAGGTCCCATTTCACATTTACCACCTTCACCTTCCTATGGAAAGGAAGACATAGCAACAGAGTGTTAGCTGATCACATTTCATCTGCACACAAGAAATAAAAAAATAAGCAGTAAGTATGATGAGGATATAAACTTTCAAAGTCCACTTGCACCTTCTTAAGGTCCCATAACCTCCCCAAACAGCACCACCAACAGAGCATTCAAATACCTAAGCCTATGAGGAGTATCAGGAACTTTCACAGTCTAACTACCACAGGCTGGGGACCTGGCATTCAGTACCTGGACCTTTCAAGGATATCTAAGATCTGAACCACAACACCAACCATCTAGGATCTGGCCTATGTATGCTAAAGATCTTTCTATTTCATCGTGAATAGGAGGTTGTGAGCTTGTATATAGATAATGTAACAATATGTTTGGAACAGAACCTGAGTTATTCTTAAAGCATCCTATTTTTTTTCTTTTTTGTGAACAATTCTGGTATTTGGAAAACTCTTGCCTATTTCTGTTGCCCAGGAGATGTTCAAGTTCTCTTTCAGACTTAAAATCTAAAATTCCCTATGTGCTGGTTTATGTCAGTATGACACAAGTCCAGTGTTATCTGGGAAGAGGAACCTCAGTTGAGAAAATATTTCCATCAGATTTCTTTTTTTAATTAAATTTTTATTTTTTATATTAATTACAGTTTATTTGTATCACAGCTGTAGCCCCCTCTCTCCTCCCCTCCCAATCCCATCCTTCCTCCCTTATCTCTTCCTATGCCCCGATCCAAGTCCATGGATAGGGGAGGTCCTCCTCCCCTTCCATCTAACCCTAGCTTATCAGGTCTCATCAGAACTGGCTGCATCGTTAGCTCCATCAGATTTCTTATAGGCAAGTGTAAAGGGTATTTCTTAATGAATGATTGATGTGGAAGGGCCCAGCAAACAGCAAGGTTTATCATCCCTGGATGAGTGGACCTTGGTTCTATAAGATAGTAAACTGTGGGCGGGAGGAGCAGAGCTGGAGAGCAAGCCAGTAAGCAGCTCCTTTCCATGGCCTCTGATTCAGTTCCTATCTCCAACTTCCTGCTTTGACTTTCTGCCCTGATTTCCCTCAGTGAAGTATGAAGTAAGGCACGTAAGCCAAATAAACCCTTTCTTCTCCAAATTGGTTTTGGTCAGTGTTTTTGTCATAGCAATAGAAAACAAATTAACATTCCAGCATTTTTAGATTTCTTTACTTCTGGGAAATTCCAAGCAGCATCTTAGTTGCAGCATTTCTAAGATGACTGGAATAAGGGTGGAGTCTACATTGGCCACTGAAATCCAAGTGAATATATTTATTTATTTGTTTTACATGTACATGCATGTATGTTTTTAAACATAAAACATATGCTACCATGTGTATGTGGAGGTCAGAGGACAATTTGAGGAATCAGTTCTTTATTTCCAACATGAGTTTATTGGAATTGAGTTCAGGTCATGATACTAATCAGCAAAAGTAACTTTATCCACTGAGCCATTTCACTGATGGCAAGAAAACCTGTTTTGTAACTGAAGTGATGTCCCCTATTTGCTAATAACCCTCTGACAGTCATTGTCCTTAAGTAAAACATGTTTTGAATTATACTGAAGCAGAAAAAGAAAGGAAATTGTAGTTACTTTTATTAAGACTAGCAGTATTTTGTTATAAGAGTCTTGAGCATCCTGTCTTTGTCTAGGTAACCTTCCATGTGGGGGCATTTGCCGTTAGACATGGAACTGTAGCAGGAGACTATGCAGTAGAGAAACAAGTGTGCAGAGTGATGTATGTAAAAGATCAGGTGGCTTAGTGAGAGACCAAAGAATTAAGAATTAGTTTTTTGAGTTATTGATTTAAAGTTTAAAGCACAAGCCAAGGCCAGACAGGTGGAGACATATTCAGCCACCTGCTGGGAGGAACCAGCCTTACTGCATTTTTTTCCTGCCCATTAGAGATACAGTTGCTAGGACATCAGCTCAGATCTTCCCTCTCCCCTAGGACAGCCAAACAAGGGAAGCCATTAATGGTTTGCGGGCCTTCCCATATTCAATCGCATCAAAATGCAACATCCCCTTTTGTGTTTCAACCAATAGAAGCTTGCCAGGCAGGAATTCCCCTGCTTTGGGTGTGCTGGAAGGGACTGGGACCTTTAAATCACCCACCAACCCTGAGCACAAGGTGCTCTGCTCTCAACCGCTGTGTTGGTGAGGGTTTGAGCCCGAGCTCTAGCTTGTAACCAAAAGATCCTCATGTGTTTTGCAATGGACTAGACTCACGGTGGTCTCTTGGGGGGGGGATGTCTCACAATCTAGGCATAACATGAGGAAGACTGGTAGTACTTTGAACATAGGCCACATTAGCACAAAAGCACATGTTCAGGAAAAGCTGATGGTCTCTAAAGGTAGGAGAAGGTGGTGCTATGTAAATAACCTAGGAAGAGTGGGCATGCTGTAGACCTGAGATTTTTCAGCATCAGTTTTGTCTGTCCCTGCTCACTAATCAGCTTCCATTCTCAGAGTACCTTTTTCTTTCTTACTAAAATGTTCTTTATATTTCTACCACTGATTAAAAGACCCTGGCCTAGTTCTTGTTTCCAGTCACAAGAACCTGGAAATCTCAATGTCTTCTCATCACACTTTGATTTACACCTACTCCGGAACCACCATTTTCTCTAACAACTCCCATATAGATAATAGCTTTTTCTGGTGCTAAGCTGATCTCCCAAATCTAAAATACAAACCTTATACAGAAATTAAATAGTCAAGCAGCTATTTATTCAAAGTGTTTTGCCACAAGACAGTAAGCCAAGTCAACATACATCAAAGGGTCTCAGCACTCAGATGAAAGGGAAAATATCAAACACTGGCTGTTTTTAATTTTTCATTGCAAAATATAAAATTACAAAAATAGCAGCTAGATCCTGTATACCACTCACTCCATTCGCCCCAGTGATTACATTTTACATAACAATAGAATGAAGTGCTCCTGCTGGGCAGGAATGGAGACTCAGCCTAACCAAAGAACACCTGCTCTTACTGCTGGGTGGGGCTGCAATTTTTCTTGGTGCTTAGCAGAAATTGTTATCTAAAACTTGCTGGTCTGAAGCTCTATTTTGCCAGGAGTTCACTTTCCTGGCATTGGAAGTTAAGATCATGTTTGTGTTCACTCCCTTTTACAAAAGAAGACTAGGCGTGTAAAAAATCATTGGAGGAAGTGAGCATCTGACTGACAGTCCTCAGTTCCTGAAGTTATGAGCAGCTCTGTTTTTCTTTCTCTTATTTTCAGGGTCTTGCATTTGTTATACATATGTCTGATGGTGGGAGGGTCATCTGCTCTTATAGTAAAGATAGAAAATCGTGTCTGTTCCATCTTGGCCCAGAAGTGACAGCCTCCCAGACTGGCTCTTTCTATACCTAGATATTTAATTTCTCTAAGAAGATTTTTTTTTTTTTTAGGAGGAAAGGATCACCTTTGAGACAGTGTAAAATGTCCAGCATCACTTTTCAAAAGGCTGGGGCTCAAGCCACCAGGCTTTCACATGCTGGGCAAGCCCTCTAAAACTAAGCCACCCCTGTAACCCCCAAAGTACATTTAAAAATACCAAGGCATTAGTTGTTGTGACAAATAGTATCATGTGGTCCGTAACGTGAAACAGTGAGTCCAGAGCATTTGACGCCGCATGCTACCTCTTCCTCCAGCTCCCTGACCTCCACACTGACTCTGAATATCATAAGTATCAAAGCCATCCTCTCAATTAATATTCCTTTCTACTATTAACATTGAGTCTAACTGCACTCATATTATAATGATAACAGTATAAAGTGCACTATTACCAAATGCTTTAAGCCTTTCACTGAACCTGTTTAAGTGTCCAACTTCTCTTCTTTCTGCCTTCTTCCACCTTGAACCATGACAGATACCCATAAGACTTAAGACCAGAACAAATGCCCCAATGTGGGAACTGCAATAGTGAAAGCTTCTGTGAATTAATGGTTACTTCTATATAGCTCTTTTAAATAAATGTCTTTCATCTATCTATAGAGAAATTTAAAAATAAATGTTTCTCTAATGTATTGAATAATCTGATGAGAATTTAGAAAGTTAAAATCATACTAGGAGTTATGTTAGGAAATAGCATATTATAAGGTCCTTGCACTGATGACTTGCTGACAGCAAAAGGACATCATATATTTATTATTGGCTAGCTTCCTTCTGGAACAGGCAGATGTTACATGCTTTCAAGTAAGATGCAATGAGAGTACCCATCATCTATATAGCAGTTTTCCCTGAAGGGTTAATACTGACTCTAAAAAGTCATCTAGTTACAACTGCAGTGAACAGAACATGGCAGTCATGGATGAACACATTAAAGTCTCAACAAAAAGAAACACTGTAAGACCAAATGACTAAAAACTGTAGGTGATAGTTCTTTCAATCGCCAAAGAATGAATATCCTAAGTGGAAAAGGCATAATAAAGCATAAGTTTTTATTTAAATTTATTTTTATAATTTATTCACTTTATATCCTGATTGTATCCCCTGCCTCATTTCCTTCCAATTCCTCCCCTTCCCAATTCCACTCCCCTAGTCCTCAGAAAGTGGGACTTCTCCCCTACCATCTGACCCCAACCTATCAAGTCTCAGCAGGACTGCCTGCAGTCTTCTTCCTCTGTAGCCTGACAAGGCCACCCCACCAGCTTAAAGTGATTAAAGGTCAGACAACAGAGTCCACTTCAGAGACAGTCCCTCCTCCTTTAACTAGGGGACCCACATGGAGACCGAGCTGCCTATTGGATATGTCTGAGCAAAGGATCTAGGTCCTCTCCAGGCATGGTACTTGGTTGGTACGAAGTGGGGGCCCCTGGGTCCTGGTTTTTTGTCTCCTTATGGGGTTCCTGTCCCCTCTGGGTCCTTATATCCTCTTACTCTTTTATAAAACACCTTGCGCTCTGCAAAAAGTTTGGCTGTGAGTCTCAGCATCTAAAGCATAAGTTTTTAAATACTGAACTCCTAAAAGTTCATTGATGGGAAAACACATTGATGTTTTGGAGTAAAATTCAGCATGTTGTGCAAATTAGATAATTCAAGAATTGTTATCAAATTTATGAACAAAAACAACAACAAAAGAATATTGAAAGCTGCAAAGGAAAAAGGTTGTTACATATAAAGGCAGACCTATCAGAATTACAGCTGACTTCTCACCAGAAACTCTAAAACAAGAAGGGCCTGGGAAGACATCTTCCAGACATTAAGAGAGCACTGACTTTTACCCTGATGACTATACCCTGCAAAACTTTTAATCACCATACAAAAAGAAAACAAGATATTCCATGACAAAAATGAATTTAAACAGTATGTATCCACAAACCCTGCCTGACAGAAACTACTAGAGAGAAAATTCCAACCCTAAGAGGAAAATTACATGTAGAAACACAAGGAACATTACCAAACTCATTCTATGAAGCCCCAGTCACCTTGATACCTAAACCACAAAAAGACCCAACAAAAAAAGATAACTTCAGACTTATCTCTCTAATGAACATTGATGCAAAAATACTCAATAAAATACTTGCAAACCGAATCCAAGAACACATCAAAGATATCATCCACCATGACCAAATAGGCTTCATCCCAGGCATGCAAGGGTGGTTCAACATACAAAAATCCATCAGTGTAATCCACCACATAAACAAACTGAAGGAGAAAAACCACATGATCATCTCCTTAGAAACTGAAAAAGCATTTGACCAAGTCTAACACCCATTCATGTTTAAAGTCTTGGAGAGATCATGGATACAAGGCACATACCTAAACATAGTAAAGGCAATATACAGCAAGCCTATAGCCAACATCAAACTCAATGGAGAGAAACTTAAATCAATGCCACTGAAATCAGGGACAAGACAAGGCTGCCCACTCTCTCCATATCTCTTCAACATAGTACTTGAAGTCCTAGCCAGAACAATAAGACAACTAAAGGAGATCAGGGGATACAAATTGGAAAGGAAGAGGTCAAGGTGTCACTATTCACAAATGATATGATAGTATACATGAGCAACCCCAAAAATTCAACCAGAGAACTCTTCCAGCTGATAAACACCTTCAGCAAAGTGGCAGGATACAAAATCAACTCAAAAAAATCAGAAGCCCTTCTGTATACCAAAGACAAAAGGGCCAAGAAAGAAATAAGGGAAACAATACCCTTCACAATAGCCACTAATCACATAAAGTACTTTGGGTGACACTAACCAAGCAAGTGAAAGACCTGTTTGAGAAAAACTTTAAGTATCTGAAGAAAGAAATTGAAGAAGATCTCAGAAGATGGAAAGATCTCCCATGCTCATGGATTGGTAGGATTAACATTGTGAAAATGGCCATCCTGCCAAAAGCAATCTACAGATTCAATGAAATTCCCATCAAAATACCAACTCAATTCTTTACAGACCTTGAGAAAAAGATTCTCAGCTTCATATGGAGAAACGAAAAACCCAGAATCTCTAAAAAAATCCTGTACAACAACAGACCATCTGGAGGTATCTCCATCCCCGATCTCAAGCTGTACTACAGAGCAATAGTAATAAAAACTGCATGGTATTGGCATAGAAACAGAAAGGAGGATCAACAGAACAGAATAGAAGACTCAGAAATAAACCCACACTACTATGAATACTTGATTCTTGACAAAGCAGCCAAAAACAATTAAATGGAAACAAGACAACAACTTCAACAAATGGTGCTGGTCGAACTGTATGTCTACAAGCAGAAAAATGAAAATAGATCTATATTTATCACCCTGCACAAAACTAAAGTCCAAGTGGATCAAAGACCTTAACAAAACCAGATACTCTAAATCGGTTAGAAAAAAAAAAAAGTGAAGAACAGCCTAGAACTCATTGGCACAGGAGACAACTTCCTGAATAGAGCAACAATCAATAAATGGGACCTCATGAAGCTGAAAAGCTTCTGTAAAGCAAAGGACACCATCATCAAAACAAAACGACTGCCTACAGATTGGGAAAGAATCTTCACCAACCCTTTATCTGACAGAGGGCTAATATCCAGTATATATAAAGAACTAAAGAAGCTGAAAAGCAACAAACCAAGTAATCCAATTAAAAAATGGGGAACAGAGCTAAACAGAGAATTCTCGATAGAGGAATATCGAATGGCAAAGAAACAATTAAAGAAATACTCAATGTCATTAGCCATTAGGGAAATGCAAATCAAAACGACCCTGAGATTTCACCTTACACCCATCAGAATGGCCAAGTGAAAAACTCAAGTGACAACACATGCTGGAGAGGTTGTGGAGAAAGGGGAACCCTCCTCCATTGCTGGTGGGAATGTAAAGTTTTACAACCACTTTGGAAGTCAATCTAGGACTTACTCAGACAATTAGGAATAGCGCTTCCTCAAGACCCAGCTATACCACTGCTAGGTATATACCCAAAATTTGCTCAAGTACACAACAAGGACATTGCTCAACCATGTTTGTAGCAGCTTTATTTGTAATATCCAGAACCTGGGAACAACCCAGATGTCCATCAACGGAGGAATGGATACAGAAATTGTGGTATTTTTACACAATGGAATGCTACTCAGCAATCAAAAAGGAGGAAATCATGACATTTGCAGGCAAATGGTGGGATCCAGAAAAGATCATTCTGAGTGAAGTATCCCAGAAGGAGAAAGACAAGCATGGTATATACTCGCTTATATAGACCTACAAGATATGATAAACATAATGAAGTCTATATACCTAAAGAAGATAAACCAGAAGGCATACATGGGGTAAGATGATCAATCCTGACTTAGAAAAACAAATGAGATGTGCATTGGACGTATGACAGGAGTCTACCACAGAAGGCATCTGAAAGACTCTACCAAGCAGCGTTTCAAAAGAGCAAATAATTCTTGTTGGCTACAAAATCCCCATGACATGTACATGACATTTTTTTTTAAGATTTATTTATTATGTAGACAGTGTTCTGCCTGCATGCCAGAAGAGGACATCAGATCTCATTATAGATGGTTGTGAGCCACCATGTGATTATTGGAAATTGAACTCAGGACTTTTGAAGAACAGCCAGTGCTCTTAACCTCTGAGCTATCCCTCTAGCCCCTGTACATGACATCTTTTCATATCACATGAATAAAGATTTATGGAAGTCTTTCTTCTGTTCATACAAAGAGCAGAGAGTCATCCTTAATTAATCTGTGCATCCTGAACATCTCATACATTTACAGTTTTACTGTAATACATACATACATTTACTGTGTAATACCAATGAAAAATTATATATTTTCAGAACGAAAGAACTGGACCCCAGAGATGCTGGATCAAACTTGACAGAATTCATTCCTCAGCATGCTGAGACATTGACACATCTGTTCCAGCATCCTGCATGTTCCAGCATTCTGCTTGTTCCAGCCTCACCTGCATCATTTGCTGTTCCTCATCAAAGCCTGCTCCCAAGAGAACTTTGAAGAAAGCTACTAATCTCAGTTGGGCCAGAATTTCAGACTACTCCAAACAGGACTTCGACTAAGCCTGAAATTTCTCAACATTCAAAGACTGGTTAACAAATGTTAATGCTAGCCTCATTAACCATTTTCCTCAATTTTTTGGGGGGCCCCAAACAGGATTTCTTCATGCCCAAAAATCAGCTATGAGAAATCCATGAAAACAACATCCAATTTCTCTTAAGGGGGTTGGGTAGGTGTTTTGTTGTTGTTGTTTATTTTGTTTGTGTGTGTGTGTGTGTGTGTGTGTGTGTGTGTGTGTAGGTTTTCTGGGGCTATGAATGTTTATTGTCATTGGGCGATGTCTATAAGTTATTAATGGTCTTATTCAGGAAAAATTTAGGTTAGACTCAGGGATTTTTCTCTTTTCTTTTCTCTCGTTCTTTCTTAGATAAGGAAGAAAGGGGTTGCAAAGAAAGAAAGGGGAATATAGGATAGTTTATAAGAATAATAAGACAAAAGGTAGATTACTTAATCTACTCAAGTTAAGGCTTTATTTGTTTTCTCAAATAAGGTCATGTTTAACTTGGTTAAAATTTTGTTTATTAAAGCAAAAACATATCTATTTTTGATACACTGGTATAAATTTTAGTATGTTGATTTAGTAAACATACTAAAATTTAGTATGTTGAAACCTTAAACTAATTTAAGGTTTACTTCCAATGCTTTTAAACCTGCTATTACAAACTGTTTAGGATATTAGGTAAGGCAAATTAACTGTTAGTTAATCAATTCCTGGTCATGTCAGACACTAGGCTAATTTATTACAGGAATATACATCCTAAGTTTAGCAGACATAATTCTATAAATAGATTATATAAAAATAAATATATAACTCTTCAAAAACCTCAGGGACCTACAGAATATGGCGTTTAAAATTGTTTTTTATTATTATTTTAAAGATTCTTTGATAATGAGACATATCATTTGCTGGCAGCACTCAGCCTATCTCAAAGAAGATGTTGAGCATCAAAGAACCTCAATATGAAGATGGCTTCAAAGGTGGCATACCAGACACCTAGGCAGAGAAAATGCCCTGGCTTCACAGCAAGCTCAAATGCAAGCAAGGCAACTTCCAAACTCTGCCAAGGCAATGTAAGCAAGTAAATAAAAAGTTTCTGCTTCACATAAATGTCTGTCAAATATACTGGGCCAGTAGGCTGAAGATGATGCTCCACCGTTACAGAAACTTTTGGATGACTGTTCAGGCAATAAATTGTCTCTGTCAATTTTCTATTTTTTTGGAAGCTGATAGCATGTGCTTACTATTTATTCAAAGAACTAATTTTGTTTCTTCTCAAGTCTCTGATGGTGTTGAAAACCAAATGCTCATAGTATTACAATTAGCTTAATTTCTTAGGAATTAAAAAGATGCAAGTCTAGATAGATGTTTTTTAGGTTAATAGATACAAACTATAAAAATAACAGGTACAAAACCTTAAATCCTCATAGATATATTTTCTTCAAAATTGTCAAATACATTTAGACTAGACATTGAATACAATACTCTTACCTATTTATTTTTATAATTGTTTCACAATTATTCTTACTGTATAAAAAACTGGCCTTTTTATTTGGACAGAAAAGGAGAATTTGGGGCTGTTGTTCTGAGACTACCCCTCATGATCTGATTAAATCTTATCCTTTTTGTGTAAATCTGCCTAAGTCATTATATCTGATTGGTTGACTAATATACCTGGGCAGGGCAGAATGAGGTAGGCATGGCTAAGGTTTCTGAACTTCAGACAGGAAAATCATGTGAGACAGAAGGCCAGGAAGAGAGAAGGAAGGAGCATGCCAGGATGAGTTAGTGTGGAGAAGGAATCATGTGGGCCTGGAGAAAGAACTCCAATAAAAGTTTGAAAAGGCTCAGATCAAGAATACAAACAAGTACCATGGAATTGTGGATAGAGGGTGGACTGGTTAAAGATTAAGATGGATGGCATTGGATGGTGGCTGGGAGAAAGATGGTTAGGTTATTCAGACTGCGTATGTAGGGGTAGCTTCCTGGCCCAAGTTAAATAGGCAATTATAAAATCTAGCAGGTGTCTGTGCCTTATTATTTGTGACAGTGGGTTAAATAATACTGTCATGATAATCTAAGGGCTAATAATAAACATTATATAGCCCAACACTCATTTTTTTAAATTACTTCAACAATTACTTCAGAATAAAGGGCTAGAAAGAGGTTTTTAAGCAAAGAGACACAAGCATTCTGGAGTAGCTATTCTAATATCTAATAAAATGGACTTTCAACCAAAATTAATCAAAAGAGATGGAGAAGGGCACTTCATACTCATCAAAGTAAAAATACATGAAGATGACATCTCAATTCTGAACATCTCTTCCCCAAATACAAGGGCACCCACATTTGTAAAAAAAAAAAAAAAAAGAAAAGAAAAAAAAAAAAAGAAACATTACTAAAGTGTAAATCACACAATAAAGCCCCACACATTAATAACAGGAGTCTTCGGTGCTGTAGGAGGCTTCTCCAAGCCTGGTGCTCCACATCGTGCATTAGCAGTTTCAAACTCCAAGATGGCAACCCTTAAGGACCAGCTGATTGTGAATCTTCTTAAGGAAAATCAGGCCCCCCAGAACAAGTTTACAATCTTTGGGGTTGGTGCTGTTGGCATGGCTTGTGTCATCAGTATCTTAATGAAGGACTTAGAAGATGAGCTTGCCCTTGTTGATGGCATGGAAGACAAACTGAAGAGAAAGATGTTGGATCTCCAGCATGGCAGCCTTTTCCTTAGAACACCAAAACTTTTCTCTGGCAAAGACTACAGTGTGATTGCAAACTCCAAGCTAGTCATTATCACAGCGGGGACCTGTCAGCAAGAAAGAGCTGACTCATTTTGGTCCAGCGAAACATGAAGATCTTCAAGTTCATCATTCCCAATGTACAGTCCAAAATGCAAGCTGCTCGTTGTTTCCAACCCAGTGGATATCTTGACCTACGTGGCTTGGAAAATAAGTGGTTTTCCTAAAAACTGAGTCATTGGAAGTGGCAGCAATCTGGATTCCTCTAGTTACCTAATGGGAGAAAGCTGAGATTTCACCTACTAATCTGTCATGGATGGGTCCTAGGGGAGCATGGAGACACCAGTGTGCCCGTGTGGAGTGGCATAAATGTTGTTCATGTCTTCCTGAAGAAACTGAACCCAGACCTGGGCACTTACACAGACAAGGAACAGTTGAAAGAGATTCACAAGCAGGTGGTTGACAGGGCCTATGAAGTGATCAAACTGAAGGGTTATACATCTTTGGACATTGACCTTTCTGTGGCAGAGTTGGCTGAGAGCATAATGAAGAATATTAGGTGAGTGCACCCCATTTTCACCATGATTAAGAGTCTCTATGGGAACAAGGATGATGTCTTCCTCAATGTCCCTTGTGTCCTGAGACAAAATGGAATCTCGGATGTTGTGGAAGTGACTCAGACTCCTGAAGAAGAGGCCTGACTGAAGAAGAGTATAGACATGCTCTGGGGAATCCAGAAAGAGCTGTAGTTCTAAAGTTTCCCCATGTCCTAGCACTTCACTGTCCAGGATGCAGCAGGGTTTCTATGGAAACTACACACTGTCTCCTCATCTGAGCTGTGGTTAGTGCTATTGTGTTCCAGTGTTCTTGGAAAAACCTCAGTTCCCACAGCTCTACCTGAGGCTGATTCGTGCTTGTGTAGTGGTAACCTGGTTAGTATGACAGTCCACTATCTTTGAGACACACTGACAATTGTATATGATCCTGTGAGCCTGCTGTGTCACTGTGCTGTGCTCTCTCACCAGAAATGCCTAGGCCAGCAAGATTAGTCATAACCTAGCTCCAGTGTGCAAGTCCATTATGCATATCTTGTGCATAACTCTTCTAAAAGATATTATTCTGTATTATATGCATCTTACTGTACATTGCAATATTATGTAAAATAAGATCTGCATATGGATGATGCAAACAACTACCCAAGTGTCATGTCAATGAAAACACCAAATAAACCTTGAACAGTGAAAACAAAAATAGTAGGAGACTTCAATACCTCTCACCAATCACTGAGATGCAAATTAAACAGAGAAATAATGAAACTAACCACTGTTATGTGTCAATTAGACCTAACAGGTGTCTACCGAACATTCCATCCAAACACAAAAGAATATACTTTCTTCTCAGCACATTTTAGAAACTTCTCCAAAATTGACCACATACTTTATATGAAGCAAGCCTCAACAAATACAAAATTGAAATAACACATTGTGTTATATCAGACCACCATGGAATAACAACAGGAACAAAAGGAAAAAAGAATGACTACAAACTAATGGAAACTGAACAACTCTCTACTTACTGACCACTGGGTCAGGGAGGAAATAAAGAAAGAAATAAAAGACTTTCTAGAATTCAATGAAAATGAAGGCACAACATACCCAAACTTATGGGACACCATAAAAGCAGTGCTAAGAGGAAAATTCATAGTACTAAGTGCCTTCATAAAGAAAGTGGAGAGCTCATCTGAAAGCTCTAGAAAAAAAGGAAGCAAACACACCCAAGAGGAAGCAACTGCAGGAAATAGTCAAACTCAGGGATGAAATCAAAGAATCTCTAGAAATCTCTAGAAACAAAGAGAACAATATAAAAAATTAACAAAACCAAAAGCTGCTTCTTTGAGAAAATCAACAAGATACACAAACCCTTAGCCAAACTAACTAGAAGACAGAGGGAGTGTTAGGACCAATGAAATGATTATACACACAGCAGATTTATATGAAAGATATTTATTATAAAGAGATGAAGAGAGATAGAGAGGAGAAAGTAAGACATGATGGGGAGGAAGGGGAGGCTGCCCCGACAGAGAAAAGAGAGAGAGAGAGAGCAGGAAAGTGAGAGATAAGAGGGCAAGAGGGCAAGGGAGAGACAAAGTGATGGATTGATCCATTTATGAAGCAACTGAACCACACCTGCCAGGTGTGGCTACTTGCGGGCAACACATGATGACATCAAGGGTTGCTCAGCAACCCAGATGCAAGCTGCCTAAATACTAACATTCCTTCCTTTTTCTATAATCAAAAAATGAGGAGCTTGGACTGCTTCTCATGTAAGGCAAGTTAAAGAATATAAATGTAGGTTCATTGGAAGCAGATCTTTGTTGCCATACAAGAGGGTAAGAAAGAGAGAGAGAGAGAGAGAGAGAGAGAGAGAGAGAGAGAGAGAGAGAAATAATAGCAACAAAATGTCTAGATTACATGGTCAAGAGGAGGCGGAGAAGCCCCTGCCCTGGAAAGTTCAGGGTAGAGGGTGGAGTTGCCAGTCATGCCCAGCAGAAGATTGGGACTGAGGATTCTGGGAGAACCTGGAGCTATTTGTCCTGGGCCTGAAACACAACATTAGTCTTTTGTTAATAATAAGTGAATAACTGGCATAGATTCTCTTCTGGCTGTTTTGATGCTGTCCAGGGTCTATGAGAACATCATGGCTGGGACAGAAAGTGCAGATACAGCTTGACAGAAGTCTGTGAAGTCAAACTGCAATACCTGTGGAAGCTGATTTGGCACTGTTGTGAATGTAGGAAACAGCTGGGTTTGGCAAGATACTGAAAACATACATATATACATATATATATATATATATATATGTGTGTATATATATATATACACACATATGCAGAAGACAAAGTTAAGTAGGTTATGGAGAAAATTTCTTTAGGTGTACATTTAAAATTTGGGGAGAGGTAACAGAGGTGAAAGGTTTGGATCAAAGGGACTTGAACATGAGAACCTCCATTTACCTGAGGGAACCTCCATTTACCCAGTTCCTGGCAGTAATTGAAAACATTTTGCTTTGGATCTGTCATCTAATGATATTGAGGCCAAGTTTGGTTACAGAGGTATGAAAGATAAGAGGCCCTTAAAGCAGACACTAAGTGTAGAAATCTGAAATTCTCCAGAAGACATCCCAGAGGAGAACTGGGAGGAACAGACAAATGGACTATTCCCTTTGGGCAGGTAGGAGTCAGTGACCTGTCAAGGCATCCCAAGAGCAAGGTTTGACTCAGTAGATTGGTACAATCTGTTCCAACAGCTCATCAGCATTGTACAGAGACCAAGGGCACAGTTGCCTGTAGCAGACACAGTTTACCTAGCACTAGGATTTTTGTAGACAAGTAAGAGGGTGAGGAAGAGAAACCGTACTGGTAGAGGGAAATCTTACCCAAGAAAGAAGATGGTCTTAGATGAAGGGTTTGGAGGTAGGTTGGTAAGAGTGGTGGGAAGCATTTGTGCCAGCTGGAAGGGAAGACTCACCAATCAGCTGGTGTTGGAATATAGCAATCAAGTAGCCAGGAAAGGGAAGTCCCAAAACCAGGGGAGGAATCCAACCCTCTGAGATAGGCAATAGGTGTAATACTTATCTGGAGCTGAATTTACCTGAGAGGTGGATTCAGGTGGATTTCCTGAAGCTTATAAGAATTACTTTTAAGTTTCACAAAGGAGATAAAACTTTAAACATGTTAACATCATAATTGTAATTTGCAGTGAAATATACATTATGGAAAAAGGCAGTAGGTTTACACATTTGTGTTAACAGTATAAGAATTCTTTAAGGTGAGCTCTGAAAAGGCAGATGCCTTGAAGTGGAAGGCTCAATAGCTCACATGATCTTAACCTTTAGTATGATTATATATTATGGAGATTTAAAGATTTTAAAATCTTGAGCTTACAACCATGATAGTGAGTGGTATACTGAAATGTTTTTGTATTAGATTTAGATTAATAAATCAGAGTTCTGTTGATAAAGGTCAAGCTCTGTACAGTAAATATAACAGTAGCATAGCAACAGGAGGAAATTTGAAGCATTTTTTATCTATTTAGTATACCATAAATCACCTCAGACCTTGCAACCTTTATAACTTGCATTTACCAACCTTAAAACACTTTCTTAGACCCTCGAACAAGATTTTTCTTAGTCCTTTGTATCTATTTATTTACCATGAGACATAGGTGAGACTGCTATGAACATTTATTGTCCTTTAGTTAAAGGGATGGTAAAAGGTTACATCTGAGGCCTGTTTCCTGAGTCTGGCGACAAGGCATATTGTGTCTAGGCCTGACAATAGCATCTCTAGGACTCAGGCTTAAGGCCTGTTCTCCTGCATATGAAGAGAACTGAAAAGGCATCTGACATCTCCCAAGACAGAAGTTGGCAATATGTCTGTGGGACCCCAGTGTGAGGCCAAAACAGACCTGCAAAGTTACCCTGGGCTAGGCAAGGCTGGTGGAAATTGCTGAATCAAGGAGCCATTTGTCCTCCACCAGGCTAAGGAGCATAAGGGCTGGAAGTATCTGTGGCTCTCATGCTGGTTGAGCCTCCATGGCTAGGCACAGAGGACAAACTTGCATGGGAGCATTTTGACTTCCAGAGGCCAGTCTTCTAGCAGACAGTGTGGGGCTTGTTGAGGCAGCCAGAGGACCAGCGTCCTTCCTGGCTGCATTTGAAACAGTTACATTGTAGAGTTGACTTTGGATTGGAACATTGCAGACCTCTTGTTTTTTTTGTGGGGGAATGCCAATAGCCTCAGAGCAGCAGCCAAGGTCTGGAGTATAGATTTATATAGAGTATATATGTGAGCCCTTTGGGAAAACTCCTCTTATATTATTTTTACCAACTCCTGTATGGTTACTCAGGGACCATCCTTGGATGTTTAGCTAAGTAAGCAGTGAGACCATGTCTGCATCTATAGGACTATAAATATGTTTTTGAATTATGTTAAAGGACTTGATCATCTATGAGCTGGCTGACTATTAACTTGCATTTGCTAACCATTAAATATTAGGACTTTAGCTTTTCTCCCTGTTAAGTTGGAACCTTAAAAGTCATAAATAGTTTATTAAATAGGGCATAACAGTTTTCTGTATGATTTAATATAGAAAAAGTTCAATGCTTATAAAAGTCTAAGGTTATACGATAGATTAATAATATAACCATTTTTAGAAAACAAGACCAGGGATGGCCTAAGATGGTGGTGACTAGTGCACACCGTATCTGAGGAGCATAGGATCTGAAAATCCAAAATGGGTGAGTGGAGGGGTAGCTGAAGCCAGAACATTGACATTGAGGCTTCCTGGGAGAGAGGGGACAACCAGTGAACTGGAACAGTTTGGTTCCAGGTTACCCATGGAAGCTATCTGGGACTGAGAGTGGTGAATATTCAACCCCTCTGCACTTCTCCTTGCCCCAAGCATGGGCCTTCAGGCTCAGCACAGGTGGCATTGGTTGCTCCAAGTACAAGCCTCCGCTCTCAATGACTAAGATAGCTGCAGCTGGTGGCTGTATGGGCCTCACAGGCCTGCAGGAGGTCCACAGCTGCTCCTAGCCTAAGCAGGAGCCTACAGGCTCAGTGACTGAGGGAGCAGGGGCAGCTGCCCCTAAGTATGGGTCTCCCTGCCTGGCAGCCAAACAGTGGACAGCACTGAGTTTAGGAATCTCCTAGACCCTCATTTGTCCTGATGGGCCCAAATCTGAAAGAAGAGAATTGGAGGAACTCTGTACTTTCCAATTAGGTCTGTGAGCAAGTGAGTGTCCCACAAAGATAAACATCAACAACAGAATACAAGAGATGGAAGAGAGAATCTCAGGCACCGAAGATACAATTGAAGAAATTGATACATCTCTCAAAGAAAAAGTAAAATTGGAAAACTCCTAAAAGCAAAACATCCAAGAAATCAAGGACACCATGAAAAGACAAATTCTAAGAATAATAGAATAGATGAAAAAGAAGATTCCATGTTCCAAGGTCCAGAAAATATTTTCAAGAAAATCATAGAACAAATTTTTTTCAACTTAAAGAAAGAGATGTCCATAAACTTACAAGAGACCTTCACAACACCAAATAGACTAGACCAGAAAAGAAACTACTCAAGTTACATAATAGTCAAAACACTAAATATACAGAACAAAGAATATATATTAAAAGCAGCAAGGGAAAAAGGCCAAATAACATATAAAGGTCTCAATCACACCAGACTTCTCAACAGAAAATATGAAAGCCCGAAGGGCCTAGGCAGATGTCATGCAGACTCTAAGAGACCACAGATGCTATCCCAGACTACTATATCCAGCAATACTTTCAATCTCAGACTACTATTTCCAGCAAAACTTACAATCAACATAGATGGAGAAAACAAAATTCATGACAACACTAAACTTAAACAGTATCTACACAGCAACCAAGCCCTACAGAAGATACTAGAAGAAAAACTCCAATCAAACAAAATCAATTACACCCAAGAAAACACAGGATTTAGATAAGTTCACAACAAAGAATTAAAAGATAACAAACAGAGAAACACAGTAACACCACCAACTCTACAATAAAAGGAACCAACATTCATTGGTCACTATGATCTAGCAACATCAATAGACTCAACTCTCCATAATGGTTGTGGAAACAAGATCCAACATTCTTCTGTATCTAAGAAACATACCTCTGCAAAAAAGAAAAACACTACTTCAGAGTAAAAGGCCGGAAAAAAGTTTTCAAGCAAATGGACCCAGAAAACAAGCTGGGGTAGCTATCTAATAAAATAGACTTTAGACCAAAATTAATCAAAAAAAGATGACAAGTGACACCACATTCTCATGAAAGAGAAAATCCACCAGGAGGACATCACAGTCCTGACCATCCATGCACCCAAAACAAGAGCACCTGCATTTGTTAATGAAAAATTACTAAAGCTTAAATCACACACCAATCCCAACACCATAGCAGTGGGAGACTTCAACACTCCACTCTCACCAAGAGATAGATCATCTATACAGAAGCTAAATAGAGAAATAATGACACTTACAGAGGTCCTAAATCAAATGGACCTAATAGATGTCTACAGAACTTTTCACCCTAATTCAAAAGAGTATACCTTCTTTTCAGTACTTCACAGAACCTTCTCAAAAACTGAACAGATAGCCGGGCACAAAGCAAGCCTCAACAGATACAAGAAGATTGAAATAATCCCTTGTATCCTATCAGACCACCGTGGCCTAAAATTAGACCTCAACAACAGAAATAACAAAAAGCCTACATACACATGGAAAGTAAACAACTCTCTACTCAATGACAGCTTGGTCAGAGAAGAAAGACCACAGAGGAAGACAATGTAACCAGTCTTGATGAGACCTGATAGACTAGGGTCATATGACAGAGGAAGAGGACTTCTCCTATTAGTGGACCTGGATAGGGACATGGGAGAAGATGAGGGAGAGATGGTAAGATTTGGAAGAAATGAGGGAGGGGTCTACATCTGGGTACAAAGTGAATAAACTATAATATAATTAACTAACTAACTAGCTAGTTAGTTAGTTAATTAACTAACTAACTCAACATCCATACTCATCAGGGAAATGCAAATCAAAACAACCTTGAGATTTCACCTTACACCCATCAGAATGACTAAGATAAAAAACTCAAGTGACAACACATGCTAGAGAGGATGTAGAGAAAAGGGAACCCTCCTCCATTGCTGGGAGAAATATAAACTTGTGCAACCACTTTGGAAATCAATATGGTGCTTTCTCAGACAATTAGGAATAGTGCTTCCTCAAGATACAGCTATAACACTCCTAGCCATATATCTAAAAGATGCTCAAGTACACAACATGGGTATTTGCTCAACCATGTTCATAACAGCTTTTTTTTTGTAATAGCCAGAACCTGCAAACAACCCAAATGTCCATCAATGGAGGAATGGATACAGAAATTGTGGTATATTTACACACTGCAATGCTACTCAGCAATTAAAAACAAGTATATCTTCGAATGAATATGTGTTAATTGTAAATGTTCCAGGATGTGACTATCAAGCATATATAATACAGGAAACCCTAATCCAATCCAGCCTCCTATACCCCACTACCACCTTTCCCTATTTCTGTAATCACTATTTGTACTCTCTGATTAAGTGTTTATGGTTTTCACATATGCAGCATGTGGTGTTTGTCTTTCTGTGTCAAGCTTATTTCTTGACTCACTTAATGCAGTTTCCTCCAGTACTACCCATCAGGCTGCAGACAAAAGGACTTCTTTCTTCTTTGTGGCTGAGCAATATTTCATAGCAGAGGCTCTCCACATTGTCCACTCACCTGATGGGCACCCAAGCTGGCTGAATATCTTCAGAACTGTAAGCAGTACTGTTGATCTGTACCTGTCCTGGCACACCAGGCCCCAGGATACAAACTCCAATCATTACTTTGCAGGATATGTCATCAGGTAATCATGATTTGTCAAATTCATATATACATATATACATATTGTGGGGCTCTGTTGGATAAGTTGAAGTTGGTCATTTCTGGATAGCCATTTATTTGCTCTTCTTCTGTAATGATAAACTTCCTTTTCTCAGTGAGGTTCTAAAAGTCTCTCCTGGTCTGGTTGACCCCAGGTCTTCTAAGAAGCATCACATAGCCCTCAGGGCAGATTATAGTCCAGAACGTTCTCTGATATGAAAACTGCTTTATCAAGCATCTAGGAATTCCTAGAAATGCCTCACACTGCTAAGGAGATCTTAGTCTTAAACAGTGACCTTCAACTGTACTTGGAAAATTTCCCCACATCTGTAGGATACATTAAGTACTGTATTTTCCTTCTTGTGATAGGACCATGCTACTGCATGATAAATGAGGCACATGATCCCCGACCCCCTTCCCAGCAAATCAAACACATTCACCCTCAAAACCCTCCTTCTGTCCAG
This sequence comes from Psammomys obesus, assembly GCF_907164565.1. Lineage (NCBI taxonomy): Eukaryota > Metazoa > Chordata > Mammalia > Rodentia > Muridae > Psammomys > Psammomys obesus. The sequence continues at coordinate 3,277,920 of NW_026590486.1, forward strand.
GGTTTATATTGCCCTTGATTTCACAGGAATAAAGATCATGATTTCTCCTCATAGTAATAAGACCCTAACTAAGACAGAAGTTGGTAACAGGAATGGTTTATTGCTATGATAGGACTGACCAGCCTCTTTTTTTTTTTTAGGAATCTGGATTTTGGAACTTTGGATTGGGAAGCAGTGGAATGCTTTAAATGGGGCTTCATGAGCCACTCTAGTAAGGAAGACAATGGTACTGAAGGTGATTTGAACTTTGGGGGCCTGGCTCAAGATGTTTAAGAGGAGAAGAATTTCAGAATGTTGCCTAGAGATCATTCTTGTGATATTTTCATGACAAATGTGGCTCCATTCACCCTTGTCTGAAGAGTTTTCCTGAGGCTAAGGTGAAGAGATTTAGATTTATTGCATTGAAAATGAAATCTCAAAAAAGCCTAGCATAGTCTTTGTTCTATGGTTTACTCTTATGAAAAGCTTTTGATTAAGTGTTACAAGCTTAGAAAGGAAAAATACAAAATATTTGGTTCATGAATTAAAGGGGCACCCGAAAGTGGAATAGAACTAAATCCTGTGTTAAAGGATATTAAATGAAAATAAGGGAGTGGTGACCTCTGGCAAGATCCCACCCAGATAAGCTTATTGTTTATTCATTTGCAGTTGTACAAGGGATAGTTATATCATATTAGGTGTTGTTATTGTTTTTATGGGGACATAAGGAGATGTGATTGTGGGTCAAATTGACAAAGAATGGATTGCAATGGCTATTCTCAGTTGTCAACCTGACTATATGTGGAATGAGCTACATTCCACAACTTATAAAGATCTTGTGAAAAGGAATCAAAGAAAGCCTTAGTTTCAGGCATGTGATGCATGCTTTTACTCCCAAGAGACAGAGGCAAGCAGATCTCTGAGTCCAAGGCCAGCCTGGCACAGAGCAAGGTCCAAGTAGAGAAAGGCCTAGATCCAGGTGTACGTACCTTTAACCCCTGCACTCAGAAGACAGAAGCTTGAGATCTCTGAGTTCAAAGTCAGTCTATAGAGCAATGTACAGGGGCTGTCTTGTACACCATGTGGAAGAATCATCTGTCAATAAAATCCTGATGACCAGCTAGCTTAGTCAGGAATCAGAAGATGGGTGGATAGGGGATATAGTCAGGCACAAGGAGATGGACCCCGGATTTCACAGAAACCAGATGCATAAAACTTCGGAAACGTAACTAGCCATGTGGCACTTCATAGAATAGAATGAATGGGTTAATTAAGTTATGAGCTAGTCAAGGAACATTCCTAGCTAAATGGCCTAGGTGTTTGTAAAAAATAATAATAAGTCTCAGAGTCAGAGTTTCTGGGAACAGGGGTGCAGATGGAAAAAGTCCAAGGTTACAGAAAACACACAACTACAAACCAAGTTCCAGAGCAGCCAAGCTTAGGCACAGTAAAAATCACTGCAAACAGGAAACTGGCAAATATGTGATAAAACAAGGAACCATGTTCCAGCCCCAACAGGCAGCAGAACTTAGCAGCTTCTACTAAATGGCTCTGCCTATAGTGTCAAGAATAGAAGGGATTACTGGGCAATTAATGCTGGTTAGCTGCAGCTATGAAGTTAGCAATAATTAAGAAGCTACCAGCATCACTGAAGTGAAATATTTGGGGAAGTGTTTTCTGAGAGCACAAAGAATCTGTGTTCCAAAGAATCTTTTGTTTGCTGACTTAGTAATGTGAAAGAATCACCCAGGTAACATTGATTTTGAAGGCATGAAGGGGTCATGGAGAGAAGCTGAGTCTTGGTGTGGTGAGAGGCCAGGAGGGACCGTTGTTGTTCACTGAGGTGAACCCTCAGTGGCAGTAGAAGGCCCAGGACTGAAAGAGTCATGGAAAAAAAGAGAGCCTTGCCCCATGAAAGATAGCCTATGAGAGACTATTGCTAAAAGTACAGCCTAGTTCCAGCAGAAAACCTCAGTGTTTTTGATATGCCGGTACCATGTAATGACCTACAGGAACAGTAGCAATAGTGGATTGGACTCATCTAGAGCCTAGAGTGCTACAGAGGAAAGAGCTGGGGAAGTGACCAAGCCTTTGAGAGGAGCCCAGAAGATCATGTATGGATTCCAGACATTGGAACAAGAAGCTATGATATTGAAGTTGACTTGGAGACAAGATGTTAGAAATACAGATCCATGGGATACTTGCTGAACAATGCTGCTAACAGGGTGTGGAACCAGATCAAGAGAAAGAATTGTGTTGTTTTCAACAAAGCTGAAAGGAGTTGGATATCAGACAAGGAGATACAGAATGTGGAGTTTGTTCAGCTTGGTTTTGGTCTTGTTTTGGTCCATTATTTCCTCAATGTGACATTTTATAATGATAATGTATATCCTGTGATGTTGGAAGTATGTGTTCTGCTTTTTATTTTGATTTTATAGGGGATTACAGCTAAGAGATTGCATGAAACTAAGAGACTTTGAATTTGCTTATTAAACATCATTGAGACTGTGATCGACTTTGGGGACTTTTTTAATTTTTATTTTATTTTTATTAATTACAGTTTATTCACTTTGTATCCCAGAGGGACTCTGAAAGACTCTACCTAGCAGGGTATCACAGCAGATACTGACATTCATGACCAAACTTTGGGCAGAGTGCAGGGAATCATATGAAAGAAGGGGGAGATAGAAAGACCTGGAGGGGACAGGAGCTCCACAAGGAGAGCAACAGAACCAAAAAATCTCTTCTGTGAGACAGATACTCCAAACAAGGACCATGCATGAAGATAACTTAAAACCCCTGCACAGAAGTAACCCATGGCAGTTCAGTGTCCTAGAGGGTTCCCCAATAATAGGAACAGGGACCATCTATGACATGAACTCATAGGCCGGCTCTTTGATCACCTCCACCTGAGGAGAGAACAGCCTTACCAGTCCACAGGGGAAAACAAAGAAGCCAGTCCTGATGAGACCTGACAGACTAGGGTCAGATGGAAGGGGAGGAGGACCTCTCCTATCATTGGACTGGGGGGGGGGCATAGGAGAAGAAAAAGGAGGGAGAATGGGAGGAAATCATGACATTTGCAGGCAGATGGTGGGATCTAGAAAAGATCATCCTTAGTGAGGTATCCCAGAAGCAGAAAGACACATGGTATATACTCACTTGTAAATGGATATTAGACGTATAATATAGGATAATCATATTAAAATCTGTACACCTAAGAAGCTAATCAAGAAGGAGGACCCTGGGTAAGATGTTCAATCTTCATTCAGAAAGGCAAATGAGACAGACATCAGAAGAAGGAGAAAACAGGGAACAGAACAGGAGCTTATCACAGACGGACTATGGGAACTTTTGAAGTTGGACTAAATGCACTTTGCATTATGTTGTTGCTACAAGCCTATGGCAGCCAGGGAGTGGAATGTATTGGTTTGAATAGGTTTGACCCCCATAGACACATGTGTTTGAGTCTATGCCTGTAGGAATTGGCACTATTAGGTGGGATGGCTTTGTTGGAGTAGGTGTGACCTTGTTGAAGGAAGTGTGTCACTCTGAGAGTGGACTTTGAGGTTTCTTATGCTCATGCTCTGCCCAGTATGGAGAGTACTCTGCCCATGAGAGTAGTCCTGGCTGCCTTTAATCAAGATGTAGAATTCTTGGCTCCTCCAGCACCATGTCTTCCTGGATGCTACCATGCTTCCCACTATGACTATAATGGACTAAACCTCTGAAACTGTAAGCCAGCTCTAATTCAATGTTGTAGAAGAAGAAGAAGAAGAAGAAGAAGAAGAAGAAGAAGAAGAAGAAG
>NW_026590486.1:3281716-3297897 GCF_907164565.1 Psammomys obesus
AAGAAGAAGAAGAAGAAGAAGAAGAAGAAGAAGAAGAAGAAGAAGAATTGGCCACAATAATCAAAGAAACAAACATTTTCATAATAACAACAATTCTGTCTGGGGTGTTGAACAGCGTGTCAACATAATAGAGTGTCAGTATAACAAACAGAGTGTCGATATAACATAACACTTGATAACTTTAAATCAGCATTGTATTTATGAGGTCATGAAAGAACTGAAAAAGTGCCAAGCAGTCTCAGCGGAAGAGAAAGAAGCAAAATACAGTTTAATACTCAAAACGCAATATAAATTACCATTACACAGACAATATTCTTTGAAATTAAATAAATATTTAAGCAAGATTGAATAAAAATATTTAAGATAAATATTTTATGTGTTTATGTGTATGGCTTTACACATGCACACTACGTACATACATGTGCTGTGAGGCAAGAAGAGGGTGTCAGAACCACTAGAACTGAAATCAAAAGTCATTGTGAGCTGCCTAATATGGGTGCTGGGAACTGAATCCAGGTTCTCTGGAAGAGCAGCAAGCACTCTTAACCACTGAATTATCTCAGCAGGCCCAACATAGTCAGTACATCATGATATTTACAATAAAATTTTATTGGATAGAACCTGCAATATGGTAGAGAGGACAGGAAAGGCAAACCACAGAGCTTATTCATTTTTTTCTGTATACAGGCTCATGAAAAAGGCTAACTTACAGACTGGGCCATCAGAAGATTAGCAGCCATAGGTAATAGTGAAATAGATCATAATAATAGCTCATCACACATCCACAACTTGTTTCTACAGTTCCCAGAGGTTGAATACGCTCCTTTGGCCTACATGGACACTACACACAGAGGCACATAGACAAACAGTAATTTTAAAAATCTATCAATTATTTATTGTTTAATTGTCTGTTTGATATTGTTTGAACTTTCTTGACCACAGGGACTGGAACTTTGAAAGCTGGTCCACAGATAAGAAAGATTCCCTGCGGCGGGGGCTTGGGGGGAACGACAGTAGCAGAGGCTTGGGGTGATGCTTAAATAATCCACATGCCTATAAGCCTTTATGCTTTTATTTAATACAAAAACTGTTAATATTAAAGCTACTGTGGACAGGTATGTACAGACATATACACAAATGTGTATTATAGAAGGAAAAATTTAAAGTCTCAGAAAATGGCTCTGGAATGACTAGATATCTGAGTACAAAACAAAACAAGACATACACAGTGCTCCATTCATTTTTTTATGCAGAAATTGTGAGGTTTATGACCAAAGGTAAACTGAACTAGGAAAAAATAATTGAAAGTCAACTAGCATATTTGGGTTATGCAAGATTCCTTAGATACAACATCAAAGCAAAATTCATTAAAAATACATCCACAGGTTAGAGACCATCAGAAAAAAAAAAAAGAAAAGAAAAGAAAACTGCTTCACAAATGACACTGTTAGTAGAATTAACCAAAGCCTTCAAGATGGTCCAAATGGAATGACCCTTGCTGCTGAGGCTGACAACCTGAATTCAATCCTTAGGACCCACATAGTAGAAAGATATCACCACAGACCTGTTGACTGCCTCTACAAATAAATGTAATACAAAAGATTTGGAGAAAATGCTGATACTTTGCAAAAACAAGGCAGAATAGCCAGAATGCAGAAGCAATTGCCCAAATTCAGTAACAAAATGAACAACGTAAAAGCAAGTAGGAAAAGGAGTCAACAGCCACCGCTCCCCACAAATAGAGTGGTAACTGGTGGGTGATGTGTGAGCACACTGCGAGATATTCAGGACCATCCACGACCAGGAAAATGGCTGACTATGGATAAGCCAGGAAAACAGCAAGAAGAAATACCCAGTTTACAACTATAATTGATGGCAAGCAAAGCAGCAGAGCAAGTAGAATTCTCACCCAGCTTCTGAGGCTGGAGATTGCCTAACCTTCAGGAGGCAAGTGTGCATTCACCATGCAACATGACAACTTTCAGGAATCAACAGAAAGAACAATTGTGATTTTGAAAGTTAAAAATATTGTCTAAAATGTTTCATGGCTTTATTAATAATGGCTAAAAGCTGAGGACAACACAAATGCCCAAATGTATGGTAAACCAGCTAAGGTATATCTTTTTAATGAGCCATTCATTGCCTTATAATGAAAGGAAAAATTGTTAGCACAGGCATCAGTAGGCACCAACCTGAAATGTAGTATTATAAGTAAAAGAAACCATCTAAAAACCACCAAAAACAAAATTATAGGAACAAAAGCATCCTGTGAACAACTGGCAGTAGAGCTGGAGAGTGTGCTGAGCACCACAGAGCATGATGGGAAAATCCAAGGCTGGTGTGGCAAGCAATAAGGCTGCACCAGGGTTGTCATGATGGTCAGGCCACTGTGTGCACCTCTTAAAACCCACAGACTGGTTCTCTAAAGAGAGAAAGCTTTATTAATGCAAAATTAAAAACTCAATGAAAAATATTATGTAAAAACATAAGCATTTTAATATATCTGATTGAAAAACAAAATTTGCAGGCTCTGTGTAGACAAAACTTTGACAGCTGTGGGCAGACACTGTGAATTGCTTTTGCAGAACAATTTTGCAAAAGTTGCTAAAATATTTAATGAGCCCACTCTTGGATAAACAATGATTCTGTTTCTGAGAATTATCTCAGAAGTGTACTTTTATACCCCTAAGACCAGCCATACAGTGTGCAATGGACATGTGCAGATGTACAAATATTCACATCTGTCAGAACAAGAAAAGTATCAGAGTTGTGGCGTTCAGTTCAGCACATTCTAGGTGAGGATTCATTCTGAGAGATCTGCAGTCCAGCGATTTGCATGGCACCATCTGGTTTTGGCTCCACATCAAATGTAATGTGGGGCCTAAAATAGCATCTGTTTAATAAGTATAATTTCATTACCTAAAGCTATGTTCACTCTGTCACTGTGTCAGCATAACACAGTTTCCTCCCCTGTGTCCTAAAGCTGGCATTCTCCACAATGGCTATTATAATGTCATACTTTATTATCCACCCCTGTTTCAGCTGTTTATAACTGTTAGAAGGAAAAATTTGCTGTGTATTCTCTGCTCTCCACTTACTTACGTAGTGAGCCTCCTGAAGTGTGCTAAGACAAGATAGCAGACACTAGTCAGACTCATGAATACTGGGTGGCTTCCATATCACTAGTACTCAAGGGCTTCTGGATTGACAGACTACTGTAAAGTATTTAAAATTCTCTCTGAAAGATGCATAATCCAAAAGGTCCTTTTAATTTCTTTTCCAGAAAGCCCAGAGGGACCTTCATGCAACTACAGTCTCCACTCGCCTTGTTCCTGGCTGATGAGATCTTACCTCCCCAGGATACCTTATCCTGCTGTCTTTGGTCCCATCACTCATGATGACATGCTTTCAAGCTTGCAGCCTCTCCATGTGAAACTTCCCTGTTATAATTTGCCTTGTAGTAAGTGTTTTAATCTATTCTCTATTATTGTCATAAGATCTGAAATGGGTAATTTTAAAAAAGAAAGATTTATTTGTATATGTTTAGTTCATGATTTTGAAGGTTCAAAGGCAGGATGCAGGCTCAGATCTTACAAAGACATCATGGTGAATGACATGGTAGGAAATGTGTGAGAGGGAAAACTTACATGGAAAGAGGCCAGGATCTTTTAAAGTTTAGGGCCCAGGTTTTTTTTTTTTTTTTTTTTAATACTAACTCTTAAGAAGCTAACTGGGATCCTGTGAAAATTACTTAATTTTCTCCAAGGATAGTCATTTATGGCTTACTCACCTTTTACAAGGATCCCCTTCTCAGAGAGGTCCTGTCACCTCTGATGCAGTCACACCAAGATGCCAGGAGCACAGCACATCCAAACCACAATTACAAAATACGTGCCCTCTCTCATCCTCCTTACTGCCTTCTTTAGCTGTCTTCACATACATTTCAGCTTCTACTCTTCCCGGGCTACTTTCTAATCCTCTGAGACATGAATTTAATGCTCTTTCTGTCATCCATCCTGTACCAGTCACTGGTGGCTGAGGTCATGTAATTATGCCTCTGAGCTTCTAACTGCTCTGTAGGCTCTGGAGAGGATATCCTGCTTCAGGTTTATTTCTGCCTTCTGCCCATAGCAAGCACTTAAAACAGAGATGTCTTTGAAATGGCTTGTGTAACTAATCCATTCCTTGAAGCACCTCAGATGAGAAAGAACATTTCTTTATGTCAATGTTCTGTAACCAAGCAATCCTTAAGATCCTGGCTATGTGAGACATCACAGGGATCTACTAATTAGCTAAATATTTCCATGAACACACTTAGAGTAAATGGGAAATATAAAAATGTTGGACTTCGACTCAAAGTTATATTTTGTCAAAAGAAAGTTCCAAGGCTGTTTCTGCTCAATACTCAACCTATCAGCATTTGTAGTAGCTGTGACAAGATCCCAGGCTTTCCTTACCCCAGGTGTGCTCCTGGAAGCTTCTTAAAACATATGCATACATGAAAGGAATCTGAATAGTGTCACCTTATAATGACAGAGACATTCAGACAGCCTCAATGAGACATCTTATGCCACCAAATAAAACCTCCAATGCCAGGTTACATCTTGTTGAATTGTTGGCCAAAGGGAGTCACATAAATGCCCTAAGCATCACAGGCTTTTCCCAAAGGTAACAGTTACTTTCCACAACCTTGTGGTAACGTCTTATTACTAAAGACACAATTTATTATGCCCTGAAACTGGTAACCAGCAAGAAGATCCGCCCTTACTTACTAATACTCATGGTGATGGAAGGTATTCTTCATGTTATTGTAGAGAACAGTAATCATCAATATCACTCAGTTACAAACCCTATGACTTACAAGAGCAACCTCTTTCCAAAATACACTCTGGCACAAATCTTACGGGTGTAACAAGTTACATTGCATGTTGTATATAAGGGCTCCTCTATGGGATGGAACCCATACTAGACACAGATAAAATGACCATGAATCTAAGACTAGATAGCTCATGGGCCAAGAGAAAAACCTCCTACTATTATTTTGTTAAAAAAAAAAACACATAGCAATAAAATAATGGTGTATTGCTATACCCATAGATTAGTGCCTAGTTCAGCCTTTTGAAGCTATTAATTGTGATTGGGTTTAATGTCAACTTGCCACAAATTAGTACTACCAGAACAGGAAACTCCAAATGAAGAACTGTCCTATTGCTTTAATTGATGAGAGCAGGCCTAACCTTCTGCACTTTCTGATAGCAACCAAGACCAAAACAATGGAAAAAAGACAGCATCTTCAACAAATGGTGCTGGTCCAACTGGAGTCTACATGCAGAAAAATGAAAATAGATCCATATTTACCACCCTGCACAAAACTAAAGTCCAAGTGGATCAAAGACCTCAACATAAAACCAGAAACACTAAATCAGTTAGAAGAAAAAGTGGGGAATGCCCTTGAACTCATTGGCACAGGGGACAACTTCCTGAACAGAACACCAACAGCACAGGCTCTAAGATCAACAATCAATAACTGAGACCTCATGAAACTGAAAAGCTTCTGTAAATCAAAGGACACCTTCATCAAAACAAAAAGACTGCCTACAGATTGGGAAAGAATCTTCCCAATCTCCTTTATCTGACAGAGGACTAATATCGAGTATATATAAAGAACTAAAGAAGCTGAAAAGCAGCAAACCAAGTAATCCAATTAAAAAATGGGGAACAGAGCTAAACAGAGAATTCTCGACAGAGGAATATCAAATGGCAGAGAAACACTTCAAGAAATGCTCAACCTCATTAGCCATTAGGGAAATGCAAATCAAAATGACCCTGAGATTTCACCTTATACCCATCAGAATGGCCAAGATGAAAAACTCAAGTGACAACACATGCTGGAGAGGTTGTAGAGAAAGGGGAACCTTCCTCCACTGCTGGTGGGAATGTAAACTGGTACAACCACTCTGGAAATCTATCTGGCGCTTTCTCAGACAATTAGGAATAGTGCTTCCTCAAGACCCAGCTATACCACTGCTAGGTATATACCCAAAGTTTGCTCAAGTACACAAAAGGGATATTTGCTCAACCATGTTTATAGCAGCTTTATGTCTAATAGCCAGAACCTGGAAACAACCCAGATGTCCATCAACGGAGGAATGGGTACAGAAATTGTGGTATTTTTACACAATGGAATACTACTCAGCAATCAAAAAGGAGGAAATCATGAAATTTGCAGGCAAATGGTGGGATCTAGAAAAGATCATCCTGAGTGAAATATCCCAGAATGAGAAAGACAAACACGGTATATACTCACTTATATAGACCTATAAGATATGATAAACAGAATGAAATCTATACACCTAAAAATGATAATCAAGAGAGCAGACATGGGGTAAGATGATCAATCCTCATTTAGAAAGACAGATGGGATGTGCATTGAACGTATGACAGGAATCTACTGAGCGCATCTGAAAGACTCTAACTAGCAGTGTTTTCAAAACAGATACAAAGACTCATGACCAAACCTTTGGCAGAGTACAGGGAATCATATGATAGAAGGGGAATTAATATGATGGGGAAAGGATAGGAGTTCCACAAGGACCAAATATATCTGGGCACAGGGTCTTTTCTGAGACTGACATTCAACCAAGGACCATGTATGGATATAACCTAGAACCTCTGCTCAGATGTAGCCCGTGGTAGCTCAGTAACCAATTGGTTTCCCATAGTGAGGGGAACAAGGACTATTTCTAACAGGAACTGAATGACTGGCTCTTTGGCCTACCCACCCCCCAAGGGAGGAGCAGTCCTGTTAGGCCACAGAGGAAAGCTTTGCAGCCAGTCCTGAAGATACCTGATAAAAGAGGATCAGATGAATGGGGAGGAGGACCCACCTTCCAGTGGACTTGGAAAGGGGCACGGTGGAGATGAGGGAGGGAGGGTGGGATTGGGAAGGAATGAGGGATCGGGATACGGCTGGGATACAGAGTTAATAAAATGTAACTGATAAGAAAAAAATAAAATTAAAAAAAGGTATGACAAAAGAGAAAAACCTCACAGCAGACATTCTGTTCCTCTGACTCTTCCAGTCTTTCTTTCTCCTCTTCCACAATTTTTCCTGAGTCTTAGGTGCAAGGGTTGTGTTATAAATACATATGCTGGGGCTGGCAGAACACACTCACTTGTTCTCTGCATTTTAATTAGTATGTTGTGTTATGTGATTGCCTCCATCTATTGCAAAGAGAAGTATTTAGTACTAAATGGTCAGCCCTGAAATCATGTGTACACATGTAACATCATAGTGACTGAACAAATCATATTTATATGTTAAGGAATATATGTAATATATACAAACACACACACACACACACACACACATATATGTATGTATCATATGTATTATGTAACATTAAAGTAAAAAAAGAGGCCAAAGACCATGAATTTACAAGTGAAAAAAATAGGAAATACATGGGAGGGGTTAGGGTGGAGAAAAGGGAAAAATGAAGAATTGTATTTTAAATTTAAATAATAAAAATTATTTTTGAAGACTGTGGCAGAAGGAAGGCCATGTCAGCATTTTGTTCATTTGGTCTTCTCCCCACATAGTTGATTTGCCCTGTTGCTGCTGCTGCCAATTTCTTCATTGCTGTCAGACTAGAGTAAGGTGGTTTGAATGAGTAATGGCCCTGAGACGGTCATGTTTTGGAAGCTGACCCAAACACTCAGGAATAAGGGTTTTGAATTGCAAGGTGTCAAGGATCAGAGATGAGAATTAAACAAGACAAAATCAACAACCGTGACCAGAAAGTCTGGCACAAGCTGATGACTGATGCCAAGCAAGTTTATCAAGCATTATAACTTCTTACATGGTATTTGTAGAGTGAAAATTGCAAGGTTAGCAGTTAAGTCAGACAATGTTGGCAAAGAGAACATGAGATACCGCAGAATGATTTTAGGATCAATAACCACAGCCCAGAGGAAAAAATCAGGTCCCTAGAAGCTGCAGCCTTGAAGCTTTTGAGGCACTGGCTCCAGCCTCAGACCAGCCTTACTAATTTCACTCCTAAAAAGACAACAAAATAATATTCCCTTTGTCCTTTCATCAGGACCTCTGAGAAAGTCTTGTGTTCCTCCTCCAGAAAGTATTAGGAGTTGTGACTTTATTAGAATCTCTCTCTCGCTTTTTCTCTCTTCCTCCCTCTTCTTCCTCTCTCTCTCATCTGTTTACAGATCAGATGTGAGCTCCCAGATACTGCTCCTGGGCCATGTCTGCCTGCTTGCTGCCATGATCCCTGCCATGATGATCAGGGACTAATCATCTGAAACTATGCAAGCTCCCAATTAAAGGTTTACTTTTATAAATTGTCTTAGACATGGCATTTCATCACAGCAATAGAATATTAACTAAATCACAGATTTCCTAGACTTCCATCGTGGAATTAAGTACAGGTTTCAGTACCACATTGGGACTATTGAGGCACCCAGCCTTGTGGTCTGAGAAACTTCTGGGTCATTGGCCTCACCAGTGAGAGACAGATTACTCTGCCTAAAGTAGAGAATGTCAAGGGTGAGCAACTTCCAGGTTCTTAGCTCTCAGGTCTGATTCAACTGTTCTTCTAAATTTAAATTTATACGTATATGTATATAGTTATCCTATTGGTTCTGTTCCTCTAGAGCACCCTAATTAACTAACCACTATTAGTAACTTTGTACAAAATCAAACTGTGGAATGCCTGAGGTAAAACACCTAAGCTTTATGTCATCTGGCCACTGAACTGTGTATGGCATACAGCAAGGGCTGCCAACTTCTATTGAATAGAGGAGTGTAGAGCAGAAGATAAGGATGACTCAGTGTCTCTGTATGTGAAAATGAAAATATCCTTTTTAAGTAAAATGAAGGAAATAATCCGTGGACATTATAAGCAAAGGGCTAAGGGAGGCAACAACATCATGATGTGGGTCAGTCGGAGCTTAGAGGACATCACCCTTGTGCCAGAGCTGGACATGGAGGTGAACATTTTTTCAGGCACTCTCTCAGTCTTAGGGTAACATTCTCCTGTTGGCCAAGGAGTATATTGAGTTTTAGAGAACATAAGAACATGCTCAAGAAATTCTTCAAATTGATGGAAGAGTAACCCTGTATTCCAGCCCTGGTAGCTACACATCCATCCATCATTGGTACCCTTCACCTGGATGGTCAGACTGTTTCAGAAGAGAATGAAGGCAGAAGATAAGTGAGGGGTACAAGACTATACACTAGCTCAATACATTCCCTTTAACCTAACACCCAGCCAATTTCCAGAGAGGTCTGCATCTCATTCTCCTGCTGGGCACAAAATTTACATGAGGAGAAGCCCCATTCTACTAACCACTCCCTTCCTGGACAATGCCAGCAATGGTGAGCTTTGTAATCAAGTGGCTCCTGGAATCAACCCTGTGCTGATCCACACCCATTCTGCTCTTTGACAAGGCCTGCTGTAACTCTGGAACTCATTTCTCCAACACAGCAAAGTTGGGAGAAGAGTCCACATTCACAGTCTTCACCTGTAGCAAGTAGGGCTCAATCAGGGATAGGGGCGAACTCTCAATATAATGGAAGCCCACCATTCCTTTACTTGGCAGTTACTGTCTGTGTAGCTAAGTCTTCAGAAGTTTAATCACACTTGATTGAAAAATGTTTGACAAGGCTGAGAGGTCAAGCTGAATGATAACTATATGGTAGAGGAGACTCACAGAGTATTGTGAGTATAAACATCTTATTTATAAGGAGGTGTTTATGAGTCCTTCCCAAATAAAGAAGTTCTATCATTAAGGCTGTTTTAATACCCTTGGATCTTTTATGATAATTCTCTTTAAAGGTCTGTTTGTCTTTCAAATTATGAACTGTGGTCCATGATCAGTCTCAGCTAGCCTGAAAATCTGAGCAAACTAAAATTGGAGGTTTCAATCTTCTGTGGGCTGTGGCTCATTTTCATTTAGTCAGGGCCAGTTGTTGGCAGCAATTGTTCAGTTTTGTCATGTCTGCAGTGCTTGCTCACAGCGGCTCCCACATTGACAAGGTCTCTTCTCATTTGAAGGTGGCTTCTCTGTGTTACTGCTGTTTTGTTTAGTCGTTGAAAATCTTTTGCAGAGGAGATAGTAAGGTGTAATTTAACACTAGGGACAAGACTAGAAGAGTCAGGATGTCTGGGAATCCTGGCCAACTGCACAGTCAATAAACAACGGAGACTGCCATTCTTTCCTCCTTCCTCAGGTTTTAACATTTAGGCCATCATTGAGTGAGTGGTCGTGTGTATCATAACTTAGTGCTGATGCTTGCTACTCTGCTAAATAGGTGTGCATGCTCTGTTTCTCAGGACAGAGAAGCTTCCAGGAATCCAGGGAAGAAAGATAGCCAACTTTCAGGAGATTCTTGCAAGTTTCTGAGAGCTCATATTCAAATTCATACCGCAGGGAATCAGCTTCAAGGAGCACAAAGCTTTTCTGAACAGATAAACACTGATACATTTACACATACAGTAAGAAGAAAAGAAAGAAGAGGTAAAAGTGAAATGTGAATAAAGTTACAATGTCAATAATGAAAAACTCACCAGATTGCTTCACTGGCCATGACAGTCTTCCGAAGAAAAGAAATGAATTATGAGTGTGTATATATATAACTTTCTGATGTATATGTATAACATCCTCTTCTCCATATTTAAAGGAGTCTTTAATGAGGCTACAAAATGGTTCAGCAGATAAGAGTACTTGTTGCTCTTGCACAGGACCCAAATTTGATTCCCAGTACACACATGATGGCTTTCTCAACTCCAGTTTCAGGAGACTGAATACTTTCTTCTGGTTTCTTCCATAGGCACCAGGCACAGAGACATTCATGTGGACAAAACACTCATAGACAAGAAATAATGATAAATAAAAAGAAAACATTTTTAGGTTGTCTTGATATCTACTCTGCTGTTGCCCCTGGCTGCACTTTTTCCACGGTTTCCCACCATCTCTGTATTTATATACCATACACAGATGTTCCACATTTTGTGTGCATCTGTCCAGAGGATGCATAGTTCAAACTGATTGAGATTCTTTCCTTCATTGCATTTCTCTGAGCTCTTCCCTCATGCTTGTGTTCTAATTAACACTTAATTTATCCCCAAGCCAGTGCAGACATCAGGTTTGTTGTTAATTCTTTTGTGGAACAGAAAAACTGAAATCCATAATGAGGCTTTTAAAATATGAATCACCTCATTCCCCTTTTGCAACTGAGTAGTGGAGCGTAAGTGCGCCAAAGGAGGTCTAATGCCTGACAAACCAGCAGAGATCACCATGAGTCCCCAAAGGACATGTGAGGTGGAGATCACAGCTCGCAATGCCTGTGAGTCACCAACCTAGATGAAGAAAAGGGGCCTGGGCAGTGGTGCAGGCAAGATACACTGAGCACTATGGAAGATCATCTCTTTCCTATTACTTGGAGAAAAAAAAAATAGTGCATACTGACTTCACAGAGCCAGATAGACAGGGTTAACCATACTCTCCACCTAAGGTGAAAGATGATAGGGTCAAGGACCCTGCTCCTCTCTAGCCAAGGCAACACACCTTACTCACCTCCCAAAAGTTTGTGAATGGAAGTTTGGATAATGCAATGTTTCAGAGTTGTGATATAGCCAGTAACATGGAGAAATTAGGTCATAAGACTCTACCCTCAGAAAGGAAAAGGGCATTCTGAGAGTAGGTTAGATCTCTTAGGACTAGATTACTTAACTTGAGAGTAGTTGTCCCTTGTACCTGGTCCCTTCCATGTATGCTAATACTTCCTGGCATCTGATGCAATCAATTGTATTATGACACAGCATAAAGCCCTTGCCAGATAAGTTTAGTTATAACTTGGTAACTTGAGCTGGGACTTCCTGGCCTCCAAAGTTGTGAGAGAAAATAATCTGTTTTGCTTTACAAATTTTCCATCCTCTTTAATGGTAGCAACAGAAAATGAGTAAAGACATTTACCAATGAAAAAAATTTGGAGTTTCTGACTATATGTTGAAAACTACATAACTCATTGGAACTGAATGTGGAATACAAGTTTTAGGCATGGACAAAAATAAGCAAAGAAAAGCAAAACAAAACAAAAGGCTTGGATATTGTAGCTGGGAAGATATTCAGAAGGACTCAGTTTGGATGCTCCAAGCAGCCTAAGGGACATCATCTGTCTCTTAATTCCTCTGCAGGACTAGAACAATAGCAAGAACATACACATGACCCAGGAGGCACATGACAGGAATGAAATGGATCTCAAAAACTGCCAAAAGAAATGGCCTGGACTGGAGATGTCAAGAGCAGAATTCAGGGACCTGCTTTAGACAGTCCATGCAGAATTTCAAATAAGATCAGACCCACATGAAGTCACTGCACAACAGCCTGTTCCACTGTTGTCCTCACAATTGGTCCACTTTTGCACAAGGCAATCCTGATCAGCAAGGAAAATTCCTGCTCCTGAGGACAGGCTGTCCACACAAGCTGGACCCACCACTTCCCACATGCACCTGGCCTGAGCTTCCAGGCAGCCAGCATCTCTGTAAGCTAACCCTGGGGCTTTTCTGCAGGTTGTAAGGTATGCCTCTGTCTAACAAATACAGCTCACTGAGATTTCTAACCACGAGTGAAGAAGACAGTCACTCAACCTTGGGCCATGTTCTCAAAAATGCTTTCACAAACTGAAACAGCTATGATTCTGCCACGTGACTTTATCTCATGGGGCTGCTGTCATATGTACAGTGCGTGTCTGTATCACTGAGAGCTGTAGGCGAAGACCAAACATACTTTGTTCTTTTATTATGTTTGTCCGGATGCTGTCAGCAATTTGGAGTTTTAACCATTATGCCATTTATATGTGAAGCAGCTGAAGCATGTAAAAATTAACCCAGAAAAGAGAAGCTTTGGATATGATGAGAGCAGCTTCCAACCTGTGTAAGGCTGTCACTGGAAGAATGGTAAACTTGGCCTGAGGGATGTCATAAACCCAAACACTCATTTCCAGAGATTTGTATTAAAAGTAAATTTACAGCAAGTAAATCGGGAGTGGCTTATAGCCTATAGCTATAGCACTTAAGATACAACTCAGAAGGAACTGGAGTTAGAAATTAGCCTGAGCTACATTCCAAGACCCTGGCTCAAAAACAAATGAATAACATAAAAAGGAAGTCAGATCACTGGAAATTCAACCTCAGAATAACTACTGAAAAGCTTCAGAGGGTATTCTATGGAAATGCTTAACAAAGGAAAGAGTGCCTCTTTTGATCTGACATGGGAGACTCTACAAATGACATTGCACCAGAAAGTGACAGCACAGGAAATGAAAATCTGAGTTGTCAGGAACACATGTCAGTTTTAGATTTAAAGTCACCTCATGATACCATTTTTAAATGAATGAAGAAAAGCTTAACGTTACATATTAAAAGCCTACAGTAATGGGAAGAGTAGTATGCCAGATCTCAAAAGACAACAAACAAACAACAAAAACTAGTTAACCTGCAGCAAAAGAGTTTAGGCTAACATGGGTGCAACCTCGCCTTTAATAACCCAGAGCACATGGTATCTACACACTAAGGACATCTAACAAAACTGGCCATGCTTCTAATTTTATCAAAAGAAGTCACCACAGAACAGTTCTCACATTATTAAAACAATTACACTAAAAATATGTTACATAGAAAATTGACATGTAGGATCAAATATAGCTCCATAACAAATATTTAGATCAAGACACCCTAATGGAATCTACAAAATGATATAGATGAGCTACAAGAGTAAAACTAGGGATAAAAGTCTATGAGAGAGTTTATGGAGCAAAGAAAGACTGAAAATGAGTGAGTCCACACTGTAAGAAATGCAAGAACAGCAAATTTAAGACCCTCTCAATTAAATTACAAAGAAAGGGAATAATAAGGAAAAAATATGGAAATAAATGAATAAGAAAACAAAAGCATGATAGAGAAGCATAAAAGAATCTTGAAAAGACTATTAACAACAATCCTTAACTGGGATGGACCTAAAAAGGACTGGGTGTCTCACAAGGAGCCGTCACAGGGATAGCACAAAGCTTAGGGGAAATTACAGCCTGTTAATGCCAAGATGCTTAAAATTTTAGATGAAATGGACAAACAAGAGAAAAACACCACTAATAATAGAACTTTGGGAATCCTGTAATTATTAGAGAAATGGAAACTGTAATTATAAATCTGCCCACAAAGCAAACCCCAGGCCAGCTGGATTGCCAGTTAATTTAATTCTGCCACAGATTAAGGAGCAAGCCCCATCAACCCTGCCTAGTTCTCCCATGGTCTTTATAGGCATCCTGCTTGTATAAAGCAAATACAACTTTCCAAAATATGACAAGAAAACAGCATTTAGAAGGTAAATTACTTGTTCAAATACCTCATATATTCATCCCAGGAATGATAAGCAGAATAATAGCCAGTGAAATCTGCCCTGTACACAAGACTATTCCACATCACTGCGTTTGCTTATTCCAGGCTGCAGTCAGCCATTTCCATTTACTGTATCATCTGAATGAAAGAACATGCATGGACTATTTCAATACAGAAAGTGACTTCGGATATAGCACAGTGCTAGAGTACTCACCTCTTATTTGCAAAGCCCTAAATTCAAAATTTATCACAGAAAATAAATGCATGATAAAATTTAATAACCAGAGGGATCTGAGGCCCTTTTCTTACTAAGAATTGCATGCACTTCCTCAATTGGATAAAGTATCCATACAAACTTCATTCTGCAGGACACTGAGAATGGGAAAAGAATGAGCCTTCTTCTCTCCCCTGAGGCCATTCAACAGTCGTGGGAAGCTTTGTTAACCCATGAAATCAAGAAATGGAAATAAAATGGCTAGAAGACAAGGGCTGATTTTATTGACAGTATTTGTAGAAAATCCAAACAAATATACAGAAAGTAGTTTGAATTAGTAAAATACAGCAAGAAGACAGCATGCCTAATATCCAACCTTAAAGAAAGAATTCAGGTGAAAGAAATATTCCACACAAACACAACTGAAAGGTAGTGTACTTCTTAATTCTTGAGTGGAAGGCTTTGTGGCAAAACACTATTTAATATTAAAAAGTGACTTTATCAAAAACAAAAACAAAAACAAAAACAAAACAACCTCATCTTGAAGACCTGCCTTGTGACTTTATCCAACTCTTAGAGCCTCTTAGAGAGGCCCACCTGCAAATGCCTCTCCTTTTGCATTATAGACTTCAACTTTTGGGGGAAAGTTACTTAGCATTTCATGCATAACACTGGGAGCTCATGCATAACACTGGGAGCTGACTGACATCAGATGAGCATATAAAAGTTGTTGTATCTCACACTAGCTCTCTTCCAACTGGGTGGTAAAATGGTGAACGAAGGGCTTCTCATTTCAGTTTGCCCTTAGGAAAGGCTGAATAAAGACACCTGCAAGACACCTACAAGCCCAGCCAGGGGCTGAAATTGATAAGACTAGCTTCAGTAAATGCTGTGGGCTTAGGGCAAAACATTTTCCACTCATCATGTTTGAAAGTATGCCTTCTACATCTACTTGAAACATTGGATTCATGTAGTAACTTCTCTGACTGCATGTACATGTGACAAGTCATGTCAACAACAGCCACTCGACCCATATAGAATGCGCTGTGTGAGGGAACACATAAGGACTAGAGACCACAGCAGAATCTTACAATGGGTTCACTTCATAAACTATTCATCTTGAGGCTCTATCAATGACCAGTGGAATATGCGCAGAGAAGACTACAAATGCAGAGAAGTGAACATGAGCAGAATGAAATAAACCTTGAAAATCGCAGCATGCAAAATTATATATGTTATAAATTAAAAATAGAAGCAGGGGGGCAACCGATATTTTCTCCACGAGAGGTTTATTAGGAGGGATATGGAGGATGTGGGTAGTGGGACATGGTGGGGGAAGAGAGAGGAAAAGGGAAAGGGGGGGCGCCCCAGAGAGATGGGGGAAGTAAGAGAGAGAAAGTAAGTGAGTAAGAGAGTGAGCACGTGTCAGATCGGCTCTTTTAAGGGGGCACGGTAACCATGCCTTCCAGGTGTGACCACCTGGCTGGCAACATATGATGACGTCATAGGTTGCTAGGCAAGAAGCAGGTTGTGTTCCAAAATACTAACATTAAGAT
>NW_026590486.1:3297907-3388975 GCF_907164565.1 Psammomys obesus
TATATATATATATATATATATATATATATATATATATATATATATATGCACAAGTCCATTTGTATAAGATTCAAAACTAAAAAGAAAGAAAAAAAAGCTTAGCTCTATATTAAAATTAGGACCAGAGTCATCTATGGCAAGAGGTGACAAATGAAGGACTCTGAGGTGTCACCTGTTACACCCAGTTCGCAAGCCCCCAAAAGATCTACAGGAATCGACTCCATTGCAAAACACATGAGGGTCTTTTTATTGTAAATTACAAGCTGCAGCTTGGGCCCACAACACCCACCGCCGAAGCGGTGGGAGCTGAGCACGCTACGCCCAGGTTATTTGGGTGATATATAGATTCTGGTCCCTCCCAGCATGCCCAAGGCAGGGGCAATTCTTGCCTGGCAAGCATCTATTGGTCAAGATGCTACATTTTGAATTGATTGGCTATAGGAAGGTCTCCAGACCATAATGACCTGGTGTCCCTCCCTAGGGGGATGGGCCAGTTTCCTAGCAACTGTTATCTCTAGTGGGTTGGGAAAGAATGCAGTAAGGCGGTCCTTCCCCTCAGGGCATTACTAGACTTCTTTATGAAACTACTTCAGGTCTTAATAATAGCTGCTAATTTATCTTTTGGTCTCTCACACCAATATCCTGTTCCCTCACCCTGAAAACCCTATTTACAGCATCATATAGGATTATATGGAAATTATCTTTGGGGCTTTAGGTTTTATTGTAAATATGCCTCATTTTACCTCCCAGAAGATTATATTTAGAGGGGGAGCAAGCATGATACATAGCATCTTCTATATGCTCAGCTGTATGAGGTGCTTTCTCAGTTTCTACTATGGTTCTTTCAGCATGTTGTCCCCACTTTTAAAAATAAAGCCACATATCAAAGGTTAAGTTTGGCATGGAGCAGCTTTAAAAATGAAGCTATAACCAAATGTGATTTTTTTTTTCCTCCAGTATACACTGCTACATCTCTGTGATGATTTGAATCCTGTTCTAACTCTACTTCTTTGTGCTTGGTTGTTTCTGAAGGTAACTCTTCTATTTAGCTTTCTGTTGCTCTTATAAACACAATGACAAAAAGCAGCTTGGGAAAAAAGCATCTATTTCTTCCTACACTTTATAGTCCATCATGAAGGAAAGCCAAGGCAGGAACACAGGGCATGAGCTTGAAGCAGAAACCAACAGAAGAACACTATTTTACTGGCTTGGTTACAGGCCCAGTTCAGCTAGCATTCTCTCACATCCCAAGCCCACCTGCCTATGGATAGCACTGGCCACAGTGAGCTGGGACCCTTCTACATCAATTAACAATTAAGCAAATTCCCCCACAGACTTGCCCACAAGTTAATCTGATAGGATCAGTTAATTATTAGGGTTTCCTCTATCCAGGCACGTCTAGGTATGTACTATGTTGACAGCTAAAGATAATTAAGACAGTAGTCTTTAAATAGTTGAGTATATGTCTCAATATTGCAGGGCATACTAGTTTTTACACAAGCGCAAAAAAAAAAAAAAAGTAGGGTAATCTGATATGGACAGATCTCTGGATCTCCTTGGCTGGTGTAGCCAATCAGTGAGGTCTAGGCTCTATGTCAAAAATAAGTCAGAGGGCCATCAAAGACACTTGATGTCAACCTCTGACGACCACACATAAACACACTCTTGTACATACACAAGAGAGAGGAGAGAAACCCTACAACCCTCCTATCTCATTTTTGTGAGAAGTACCTTGGTTGTGGGCATAATAAGGAATCATTAAATATTTAAAATTGCATGGCGATAGAGATAACCTGCAGAGATGACATATGGCACTGTGCGAAGATCCCCATCTCCTCATTTCTCTACAGCAGCAGCCATCGCCCAGTAGAAATATGTAGCAGCTTGAAAGATAAATGGTTCTGGGAAAGGAAAGGACAGGAAACCGTCTTTCTCTGTCCCATCTTCTAAATGAGAAAATGTGAGTCTATGTCTTCATCTAAAAGTGAGTAAATCAAGTTTAAATATGTCATGGAATTCTCACAGAGAATGGTATAATCATTTACAACTAACTGTCTGTTTCTCTCTGAGTTCAAGTTGCTAAACGGAATTGAATACAGAACACTGCAGCTGAAAATAGGTGTACCTTCACTTGAGCCTAGGAAGTTCAGCAATGGGCCAAACATCCTGCAGACAATGGACCACATCATTCTTGACCACAAGAGGGGGTACCAGGGGGGTACGATTGACTTCAGTTTAACAAAAAGAAACTGGAATTTGCAAAAAAATTGATTGGTTTAAGAGTAGACAGCAGGTGGAGGACATATAGGATTTGAATCCAACTACTCTGGATTCCCATTTAAGGCTTAGATTCATCTACTATTTTGAAGCATCATTTATCACATACAGAAGTAGATCCACAGCCTCAATTATCAGCCTTTTAATTATGATCTGATTTACATTCAAAGAAGGCAAACTACTTCCAAAAGGTCATTCAGGAAAATTCATTCATGATAATTATTTCAATCTCTGTAGTAGATTATCAAAACTGCAGATCTTCAGGAAAAAAAAAAAAAAAAAAAACTGAGGGTCATGTTCTAGAGCATCCATGTCCCTCTTTTTTAATTTTTTTTTATCATTTGTTTCAATTTATTCAATTTATATCCTGTCTGCTGCACCCTCCCTCATCTCCTCCCAACCCCACCCTCCTCTGCCTATGCCCTGCCTCTAGCCCACTGATAGAGAAGGTCCTCCTCCCCTTCTATTTGACCCTAGCCTATCAGGTCTCATCAGAAGTGTTTGCATTGTCTTCTCTGAGGCCTGGCAAGGCTGCTTCCCTCAGGGGGTGGTGATCAGTGAGCCTGCCACTGAGTTCATGCCAGAGAAAGTCCCTGTTCTCCTTATTAGGGACCCCACTTGGAGACTGAATCTATGGGCTACATCTGAGCCAGAGTTTTAGGTCCTCTCCATGCATTGTCCTTGGTTGGGGTATCATTCTCTTGGAAATACTTTAATGATCCAGGTATCAAAGCAGAAGCTGAGACTCAGCCAAACTTTGGGCAGAGTATAGGGAATCTTATGAAAGAAGGGGGAAATAGAAAGACCTGGAAGGATCCGGAGTTTCAAAAAGAGATCAACAGATCCATGTTCCCCTTAACTGTTCACGACTTCTGATATTTCATTTGTCTGAGAAGCATGTGTTATATGTTGAAATTCTTGCTTCACAGACAAAGCTGAACTTTTGAGCATGGGTGATTTGCGTGGTGAGACAAGATATGGCAAGACATTTGGGGAAATGGCAGCATTATTTGCTACCAAGAATAGGAGAAATACTGATGAACTACTTAGCTTCTTAGAATGAATTTGTGTTATGAAAATAGTGAGGCCCAGCAGTCATGAACTTCTGGGATGTCCTGCAGAGAATGAGCTGAGTGGTTGCACATTCTCCATAGGTTGAGGCTAAAATTTCCCTTGAAAATTTTTCTGTACAAGTTTAGATTCCCACCAGCAATGGAGCAGGGTTTGCCTTTCTCTACATCCTCTCCAGCATGTGTTGTCACTTGAGTGGAGATAACCTAGAACCCCTGCACAGATGTAGCCCATGCCAGATCATGCTCCAAATGGATGCCCTGGTAAGGGGAACAGGGGCTGTCTCTGACATGAACTCAGTGGCTGGCTCTTTGATCACCTCCCCTGAAGGGGGAGCAGCCTTACCAGGCCACAGAGGAAGACAATGCAGTCAGTCCTGATGAGACCTGATAAGCTACAGTCAGATGGAAGGGGAGGAGGACCTCCCCCTTCAGTGGACTTGGAGAGGGGCAAGGGAGAGAAAAGGGAGGGAGGGTTTGGGAGAGGAGGAAGGAGGGATGTACAAGGGGGATACAAAGTGAATAAATTTTAATAAATAAATAAATACTTTTAAGAATTTTATAAAAGAAAATTATTCTGAAAATTCAGATCTTGCTTAGCTCCCAAAAGGGTCTCTAAAAATAGTGCCACACACTTATTATAGACTTTCTTTTCAAGAAAATGTTAAAAACTCCTTTTATGAGAATCTCCAAAAAAAAAAAAAATCATCTAACATTCGTTAACATTCTTCTTTATCCTTTTTAAAAATCTTAGATATAATTAAAAAAATAATATAACTAATAGTTAAAAAGGAACAAATCACAACATTGTTCTCTAATAAACTGGTTTTATCTCTAGCATTGTTTTAGATTTCTTCTGTAGGATTCTCCTCTGCATTGTTTTATTTCAATCTGAACAACTAATTTTAGATATTTAATTCTGAAATCACACCTGGAGTACAATTTCAGTGTTAATTCTAGATTAACACTGGTGTTTGCAGAATGCTCCTTGAATGGAGTTTGCAGCAGGAATGGGTATTTGAGTTCAGATAATGGACACTGAAGATCCCAATCTATGAGCTATATCCTGCTAACAGTATCATGAAACAGTGCCTATTGCTGATTTTAGTTATATTAAGTATATCTCGCAAACCAGAAGGCTCTACCCCCAACAGGCATGCTTTTGTCAGACTATAAAATCCAACTGAATATCATAAGTATAGTTGCAGAGACCACCCTTGAGCCCAATTAACAAAAGCAGATTGATGCTTTTGTATGCTGATAGGATCCCAGGAGATCTGGGACCAAGCTGCTCCTTGTTGATGAGAGCCAACGATTTCTGTGTAGATATCTGGAAGTTCCTCTAGTCATTCATGTTTTGACCTTTTGAAGAGAATACTTACAGATTGTGTGTTGCCCTGGCAGTCATTTTGAATGTAAGTTGAACTGTTTCATACAAGCATCAGCTTCCTGTTCCTTGTCTCCTCCTAGGTGTTTAGTGTGGTCCACAGCTGCCCTATAAAACATTTCTAGTAACCACCCACATTTTATGCAGTAGTTATAACCTCCATAATTAACCCTGTTGACTCTCACACTGATCTGCGGATATATGCAGCAGTGAATCCTTCTCAGCTCATCATGCCTTCCTCCAATTTTATGCCTGCTTGCTCTCAATCTGCTACAATAGTATTTTGCACCCAAATAGGAATATCTATAAGCTCCTGGCTCAATTTTTCCTTACATGTTCTCTGTCTTCGATGAAAATGGTCCCGGGGTACCCTATGCCCCAAGAACTAAGGAGTAAAAATCTTGATTAGGATTTATGTCTCTTCTATCACTTCAAAAGTTACTCTCTATCTTACAGACCCCAAGTTAAAACACCTGAGTAGGCATTTACTAGCATTTCAATAACCAGAAATGTTTCATGGTTTAGAGTGCATAAAAATGTTCTAGCTACAATACAACAAGCATAACCAGGGACGTTTGTCTGGCCAAGCCTCAGCCACTTTCTTTCCTCCTTGGCAAGTTGTTCTTTTCTTTTCTGCACCTGCCACTACCCAAAGGCATTCCTGGGATGCTTTCTGTTTCAGAGCCTAGGGTGAAAGATGTTGCCATCTCCCCATTTTCATGTTTCTCTTTTCTTAGAAGGACAACTTTTAATATGTAACATTTTTGTTTATTAATACATGCATTCCATGCATTTATGAGGTTTTTTATGTGACGCATACAGTGGTAATGTTACAGTGGTAATGGGAGTCATCTTAACATCCTCATTCCCCATTCTTTTTCTTCCTCTCCAATTTCCTTTTTTTTTTTTTTTGCCAGTGCCCAACAATAAGTTAGAGAGACTCAAATTGAAGATAATCCTATCCATATTAGTAGGAATCTGAATGCTTTCAGAGTCAACTTTCTAACTCTTAGCTCTCCATCATAAAACTTCCAACAGAGGAAACATTTCTATCAGTAGTATGGATGTGAGTCTATAGGATGGTTTACTAACAGACAATCTATATGCTGTTAACTGGATAATGACCCTCAATGACAAATCAGCAAACCTGTGGCTTTCACTGTTATGGATGCTTCATTCTGTCATCAATGCTAATTCTTTTTCCCACAAGTTGCTTGTCTAAAATCTTTTGGTTAGTTTAACATGAAAGCTACTTACGGCCACTGTAGATATGCTCCAATAATCCATGCATGGTGGCACATATGTGTAAGTTCAGCACCTACATGATTTCAGCAAGAACATCATGAGTTCAAAGCCACTGTCAGCTTAAAAAAATAAAGAAAGACAGATAGAAAGAAAGAAATGAGAGGAAGGTGGAAGAAGGGAGAAATTGTACAGCAATACCACTGTGAATACTCTTAATTTCATCTGATCTTGGGAATCTAAGCAGGGTCAGGCCTGGTTAGTACTTGGATGTGAGAGAGGAAGGACCGAGGAATAAAGGAAAGCAGCATTCAAGTAACATCCATCATGCTCCTCAACTCAGTCTTACTAGATTTACACAATTTCGAGGAAGTCATAGAGATGTAATGCATTAGACAGTCCAGATAATGCCCATGCTCACACCTTAAATATCAAAATTCACTCAAAAGATTTCAAACTTATATTCTGATCATTGGTACTTGTTAATAAATAAAAAGAAATGGGTGTCTCAAAAACACCTCTCTTTCCAATATGTTAACATTCCATGGTTCACTTACAAATAAAGAAGCCAAATGAAAGAAAGGGCACTCCACTCTAAGATTTGTTATCACAGTATCTGATAAAACTGCATGTGCACCTTCTCTGAGGAACTATAACCCCAGTACCACACATGGTATGACACAAGGCCCACAGGACCTTTTAAGAAGCAGCTGCACTTATACAATCCATGGGCAGCTAAGAGCCATAGCTTAGACTGGCAGGATCAGCAAAATCAGGGTCATTGTAACTTGGTAATTTTCTTTCATATTACATGGACAAGGTAACCAACCCTGTAGAGGTTTAGCTGTCAGCACAGCATTGTTTGGTGCAGTTACTACTGCTGGCTCTAGGAAATGAAGAGAGCATGTGTGGTCAGTACTTCCCCAGGGCTAAGGCATTCCCTTCCTAGTACCAGAGCCTGATATTTCCTGCACCATGTCTCTTGGCAGTTCTTACTTAACTGATATTACTCTAAACCTTTTTTTTTTTAAAGCCAGACATTTTGTTGTTGATCTGGAAAGTTCAGGAAAGAATTTATGAAGCAAAAAGGGAATTTCTTTCTCTTAGGATCAGCTGTACACGGTGATCAGAGTGCCTTACTAAAATGGACACAGGCAGAGGTCATAAAGAAAGTAAAGAAAGGTTTTTTTTTTTTGTTTTTTTTCAGAAGCCATTCCAGTGTTCATCCAAGCCAGGAACATGTGCATGTGAGAGAACATGGATACCTGTTAAGCATTTTACTATGAAACTAGTTCTTGGTGGCCTTTGTAGCCAAGAGTGTACCATAGAGAGACTAGATAAGGTCCAGGAATTGGCAGAGATTAACCTCTTGAACCAGCATGGCATTGCTGATTGAATGGGAAGAGCAGCACTGGCAACCAGAGTTCCTACATCTGTGCCCCCTGTTATTTCTGGCAAAATGGTATTTATTGGAGATGCTACTTTGGCGTTGGATGGCAGATGGTGATTATCAGTATCTCTGGCATCAGCCCAATCAATGTCAGTTGCATTTTTCTTTAAGTTCTGCAACCATACTCCTTCGAGGTTTTGCCAAATGTCCCCTGAAAAATGAAATCAACCTCAACAGAGCATGCATCCTGCACACTGAAAATACACTTGCATAGATATGAGAGGATGAGTATGACACAACAAAGTGAAATCCAGAGGCCTCCAGAAGGGCAAGAGGTTACACAGGGGCCACTATAGAAATCAACATTGAAAAATGCTGTGGTTGTAGCCTGCTTCCAAGGTAGAAGACCATTCTGTGCAATGACACAAGATGTCACTAGTCCTCTCAAAAAAAAAAAAAAAAAAAAAAACTGTTAGCAAAGGCACACAAGAAAAAGAAGAGTGCAAGTTCTTCCTTCCAAACACTCAGGCAAGCATGAAACCATGGATAACTGGTTTTCCTCTTTGAACTTCAATGTCCTTATCTGAAATTGCCATATGACAATAGTTACTAAGAGCTTGTGGCATTCTGTTGTATGGCAGAGTGAACATAATTCACGATGCATAACATTTCAGAACACATAGAAGTGAGGATACTGCATGTCCTCACCACAAAGAAAAGATAAATGGTGTAGGAGATAGACTCACTAGTTGACTTGATTTGATCAGCACACAATTTATACATATTGATTCAAATATATATATTCATATATTTGAATATATATATATATATATATATATATATATATATATGATTTGAACATGAAGTTCAGATTAAAAAAATAAAATAAAGGACTCATAAGATAGCTCTATGGGTAAAGCTGTTTGCTGCCAAGCTTGATGAACTGAGTTCAATCTCCAGGAACCACATGGTAGATAGAGATTCATCTTCCAACGATTGTCCTCTTACCTGCATTCAAGAGCTATGGCACACATGCATGAACACACACACACATACACACACTGAATACATTAAAAAAATAAGTCTCCTGACGTACATGTAATAAAGGGCTAAAAGGATGTAGTGATCTGGTAACTGATTGCAGTTCAGTTCTGTTGGAACTTACAATAAGAGGAAGGTATGGTATAAACAAACAAACAAACAAACAAATTTAAAACAGACCTACACACGCATGCACACGCACACCAAGAAGGGAAAGAGCCGACCTTGGGAAGGGTTCTGATTGTGCAAGGATGGAAAATGCCTTATGACAAGAAAAGAGGCAGATCCACCGACATTAGCAAACTTATCCACAACAGTGTGGAAAACAATTTTAGAGGGCAAAACTAGAGTTGGGGATGCAACACAGAAACATGGCACTGTTTTGAGCAGGATGGAACATGTGTGAAAAACAATGAAATGGGATGGTTCTGCTCTTTGGAGGAAGAAACTGTGGAAAATTAATGAAAGACAACAGGCTTCTGGAGCAAAACAGGGAAACAGGACTCTGAGAAACAGAAGGAAGTTAGCAGGGAAAGAGCAGAAAAACAGAAATAAAACCTGAGAAGGCTTAGTTAGATTTGGAGGAAAGAACCAGTAATAACCATGTGCAAAATAATGCTACATGCATAGGAAGTGCTCATGCTGTGACCCAAACAAAACATGTACAGTTGCCTATAGTCTGCCTCAGGATGAGGTTTGGGGAGAATTCAAACCCTGTGTCCCAGAAAAC
Organism: Psammomys obesus; assembly: GCF_907164565.1. Lineage (NCBI taxonomy): Eukaryota > Metazoa > Chordata > Mammalia > Rodentia > Muridae > Psammomys > Psammomys obesus. Next base: position 3,307,045 of record NW_026590486.1, read on the forward strand.
CTCTCTAGATTCCCACATGTTCCACCTTAAGTTCTTACTGCAAAGTAACTGCTTAATGTTTAATTGCTCATAATATTTAATTATCCATATGTATCAGTTATATCAGCAAACAGACATGGAAATTTTTAATTAAAATATTCAGTACCATTTGTATTTCTGCAATATATAGTTTTAGTCTGTTATTCTATTAGTTTTATTACTGACTTTCTCACAAGGCTATATTTCTGACAAAGATCACAACTTTTAATTGGACCAATTTTCGTTTAATAATTAATTGATCCTTCTAACAAAAAAGAGATGGGAAAACAATAGCTGTCACTTCAGAGGTCAGAAGTTTACTGGAAACCTTTTTTACCCAAAAGTTTGGATGTGTGCAATGCTATTGGGATAAATCATGCATTAGGAACGGGGTCAAGTGAGTCTCATTGGAAAAGAAAAGCTGCTTTGTCCATTATGTAGAGATAACCTATTTGTAGTTTAACTTTTTATTCTCAAGAAATGAAAGCAATATAGTTGAAGAACATTTTAACTAAGTTTTAAAAAATAACTTTAATTGAAATGTTGGTACCTCAAAATGCATTCAAATACCACATGAGAAAACGTTTATTCTTTTGAGGTTGCTGTTGGAATATTACCAAAATATGTATGCTGGTAGTTGTTATGTTTACTGTTCTGTGCCAAATGGGTAAAAGAATTGCTACTAGAACAGAGAGAGTACAAATTATTATTGGGAATGAGTGATAAGCATTAACATGATGTCTGGGAAGAAAAAAACAGTTTTTTGAAGTGTAATAAAATTGGACTCTTAATTGCTGCACCTAATTGTGCTGTTAGCAGTGAGTATTTTCAGATCTACAGTTCAAAAACATGATATATTTGATTTATTTCATTGAGAGTCAAATTATTGCCAAAAAGAAGTTAAAGACTATGTCGGTTTAAATAAGAAATGTCTCTGAAGGCTCATCCATTTGGATACTTGGTCCTCAGTTAGTTATGCTATTTGTGGAGGTTTAAGAGACATGGACTTGCCTGAGAAAAATACATTACGGGGATGGAATTTCAAAGGTTAAAACCTCACTGTACTCTCACTTCTCTCTCCTTCTGTGTTGCATTTTTAGTTAAGGATATGAGCTCTAAGCTTCCTTCTCCTGCTGCCATGCCTGATTCTTGCTGCTATGCCTCTCCATCATGATGGAGTCGTATCTCTCTGGATCCATGATGCCAAATAATGTTCCATGTCTAAGTCACTCTGGTCATGTTACTTTATCACAGCAATAGAAAAAGAACTAATACAAAGTTTGGTATTAAGGAATGGGCTGTTGCTTTGAAGAACTTGTCAATATTGATTCCTGAAAAAATGTGGAAGGTTTTGGAACTTTAGACTAGAAAATCCACTGAATGCTATAAGCAGAACTTAAAGGCTTATTTAGAAAGAGCCTTGAGGACTATAATACCGAGAGTTGTGTAAACTGTGGAAGCCCATCTCAAGAGGTTTTTAAAGGTGATCAATATTAATAATTGATTTAGAGTACAGTAATGTGATACATTGGCTATACATCTGGCTGTTTTCTTTCCATGTCCTGTGTCCATGCATAAGACTAAATTTAACAAAAATAGATACATTTCTTTGGTAAGGAAACTTTAAGATGTAAAATATTGAGACTATGGCATCATTATTATGAATAGTATTTATGCAGGTCTATAAGAAATAAAAAGCATATGAGTCCAAAAAAATACAAAATATAATTTTTGGAGAAAAAATAGAATACCAAAACTTAATTTCCCAGCTGTACATGTTAAGAAGACTAGTGTCACTTGGGAGAGGACTGTGTCCCCTGGAACAAAGGTAAGGTACCGTTTGGAAAAGATTAAACCAAAAAAGCATGTGAAAGAGAACATAGTTGTTTGTTTGTTTTTTTTTTTCTGATCCTAGAAATAAACTGAATAAAAGCTCAGTTGCTAGCATGATTCAAGAGGTAAAGACCCATCTCAAGCTGGCAGCAGAAGTGGTGCCTGCATTTAGACACAAATACGATCCAGTAGCGAAGGCATCATAGATTCTTTTCCCATGGATTCAGAGAGCCACTGAGGCATGACAGTATATGGCAGGATAGTCCCTTCATGTAGGCTCTGCGGGGGTAAAGAGGCTGTGAGAGGCCATCATATGAAGCAAGTGAAAATGAAGCCTGGACTCCAGTGGAGATCCCAAAATATAGGAGATGACAGAAATGTGAGACTTCTTGCCCAGAAAAAGTACATGCAAAGAGGAGAACCAGGTCAAGAAAGATGAATGTTTCAGAGAGCAAAGATGAAGGGACAGAGTAAACTAAGCCCTTTGAAATTAAAAATTTAGGCACCAGGCATGGAGATACAGGATTTGAGGTTTTCCTTACTGCCTTTTGGTCTTGCTTTTATTCAATATCTACTGTCTGTGCCTTGATTCCTCATACTTGGAATATGTCATTATGTGCATATGTCTTTTATTTTCTAGGAAATTACAATTAATAAATTGTCTGAAGTCTCAGAAGAGACATTGGACTTTTAAACATTTTAAAAATATTGAAGATACCGAGGAAACCTGTGGAGCACTGGAAGGACTCTCAGCTGAGACCTTTCTGCCTGCTCCCTATCTGCCTGGCCTACCTGGGTTACAAACAGTAAGCCCAGCAGAGACAGTGTACTGAGAGGAGTCAAGCTAGCCTCAGGACCAAAGGCCCATTGTCCCCCATCCTGAAGGCCTGTGGAACACTAAAGCAGCTCTTAGCCTAAAGGTCTTCTTCCTGATTCCCAGCTGCGTGGCCTACTTGGGACACAGTCAGTGAACCCAGCAGAGGGACAACCAGGCAGGTAAACACAAGAGTCAACCACATGGCTAGAGGCCAGAGAAAGAACACAAGCAACAAAACTCAGAGCCATATGGCACCACTGGAAACCAGCGGTCTTACCACAGTAAACCCTAGAGATACTATCACACCAGAAGTGCAAGAAAAATATTTTAAATCTGAGGTTATAAAAATGATAGAGATTAAAGGAAGAACATAAACCTCTCAATGTAGGACAGAAAAATGCATTCAAACACATGAAAGAATTGAACAAATCCCTTAAAGAAAAAATTTTAAATACAGAAAACTACAATCAGACAGGAAAAGGAAATGAATAAAACTGTGCAAGGCCTAAAAGGGGAGCTAGAATAAATAAATAAAACACAATCTGAGACAATCCTGGAGATGGAAAACCTAGGGAAGAGGACAAGAACTACAGACAAAAGAATCACCCACAGATACAAGAGACGGAAGAGAAAAATCTCAGGGGTAGAAAATACGATTGAAGAAATCAATACATCAATCAAAAAATGTTAAATATAAAATTTTCCTGACACAGAACATCCAATGACTCTGGGACCCTATGAAAAGATCAAACAAAAAAATGTTAGGACTAAAAAAGAGATGATTCCCAGCTCCAAGGCCCAGAAAATATTTTCAAGAAAACTTACCCAACCTAAAGAAAAAGAGTCCTATAAACATACAAAAAGTTTACAGAACACCAAATACATTGGACCAGAAAAAAAAAAAATCACCCCACCACATAATAATCAAAACATTAAGTAGAACAAAGAGAGAGTATTAAAAGCTGCAAGGGAAAAAGGCCAGGTTACATATAAAGACAAACCAATCAGAATTACATGTGACTTCTCATCAGAAACTCTAAAAGCCAGTAGGGCCTGGACAGATATTTTACAGACACGAAGAGACCACATACCCCCTAGGAGATGCTAGAAAGAAAATGCCAACACAAGGAGTCCAACTACACCCAGGAAAACACAAGAAATTAATAACCACACATTAGCAGAACTAAAAAGTGGGAATCACACACACACACACACACACACACACACACACACACACACACGCTTTACCACCACCAACATGAAAATAACAGGAAGTAATGACAACTGGTCATTAATATCTCTCAACATCAATGGCATTGTCTCCTCAATATAAAGATACAGGGCAACAGAAGGGATACAAAACAAGATCCATTTTTCTGCATCATACAAGATACACACCACAGCAATAATGATAGACACTTCAAAGTAAAGGGCAGGAAAAAGCTTTTTCAAGAAAATGGACCCAAAAAGCAAGCTGGAGTAGCCATTCTAGCATAAAACTGGGGGAATAAAGAAAAGAATAGACATCAAGAATCAAATGGACAAAGCAGATATCTACAGAACATTTCACTCAAACACAAGAAAATATACCCCCTTCTCAACATCTCACAGAACTTTCTCCAAAATTGAACATATATATAGGTGGTCACAAAGCAACCCTCAACAGATATAAGAAGACTGAAATAACCCCCTGTGTCTTATCAGACCACCATGGATTAAAGCTGGAACTCAACAACAAGAGAAACAACAGAAAGCCTACAAACTCAGGGAAAGTGAATAACTCCCTACTAAATAATCAATGGGTCAGGGAAGAAATAAAGAAAGAAATTAAAGACTTTCTAGTATACAATGAAACTGAAGGTACAATATACCCAAACTTATGGGACACAATGAAAGCAGTGCTAACAGGAAAGTTCATAACACTAAGCACTTTCATAAAGAAATTGGAGAGATCCCACACTCTTAGCAGCACATCTGAAAGGTCTGGAGCAGAAGGAAACAGATACACCAAAGAGGAGAAAGTGACAAGATATAATCAAATTCAGGGCTTAAATCAATAAATTGGAAACAAAGGGAACTATATAAAGAATCAATGAAAACAAAAGTGGGTTCTTTGAGAAAATCAACAAGATAGATAAATCCTTAGCCAAACTAACTAAAAGGCAGTGGGAGAGTATTCAAAATAACAAAATCAGAAATGAGAAGGGGGGCATAGCAACAGACACTGAGGAAATCTAAAAAAAAAAAAAAAAAAAAATCATTAGGTATTGCTTCAAAAACCAACATTCCACAAAACTGGAAAATCTAAAGAAAATTGGTGTTTTTCTGGATGTATTTCACATAGCAAAGCTAAATCAAGATCAGGTAAAGAGATTAAACAATTCTATAACACCTACAGAAATAGAAGCATTCATCAAAATTTTCCCAACCAAAAGAAGCCCAGGTCCAGATGATCTTAGCACAGAATTTTACCTGACATTCAAAGAACAAACATCAATACTCCTAAAAACTATTCCACAAAATAGAAACTGAAGAAACATTGCCAAATTCATTCTATGAAGCCAGAGTCACCCTGATGCCTAAACCCCATAAAGGCTCAACAAAGAAAGAGAATGTCAGACCAAATTCATGCATGAACATAGATGAAAAAAAATATTCAATAAAATACTCACAAACCGAATCCAGGAACATATCAAATACATCATTCACCATGATCAAGTTGCCTTCATCCCAGGCATGTAAGGATGGTTCAACATACAAAAACCCAGCAATGTAATCCAACATATAAACAAACTCAAAGAAAAAAAACACGTGATAATCTCATTAAATGCAGAATAAGCCTTTACAAAATCCATCACCCCTTCATAATCAAAGTCTTAGACAGATCAGGGATATAGGGCTCATACCTAAACATAAAGAAGGCTATTTACTACAAGCCGATTGCCAACATCAATTTAAATGGAGAAAAACTCAAAGCAGTCCCACTAAAATCAGGGACAAGACAAGGCTGCACACTCTTTCCATACCTCTTCAATATAGTACTTGAAGTTCTAGCTTAGAGCAATAAGACAACAAATGGAGATCAAGGGCATATAAATCTGGAAGGAAGAAGTCAAAGTATTGCTATTTGCAGATGATATGATAGTATACATAAGTGACCCTAAATTTTCCATCAGAGAACTCCTGCCGCTGAGAAACAGCTTCAGCAAAGTGGCTGGATACAAAATTAACTAAAAATTAATAATATTCCTCCTGTAAACAAATGACAAACTAGCTGAGATATAAACTAGGGAAACTATACCCTTCACAATAACCACAAATAATATAAAGTATCTTGGTATAACTCTATCCAAGCAAGTGAAACACCTATATTACAAGGACAAGTCTCTGAAGAAAAAATTGAAGAACATTTCAGCAGATGGAAAGATTCCCCATGCTCATGGATTGGTAGGATTAATACAGTAAAATGGCCATCTTACCAAAAAAAATTTACAGATTCAGTGCAATACCCACCAAAATACCAACACAGTTCTTTACAGACCTTGAAAGAACAATTCTAAACTTCAGATGGAAAAACAAAAAACAGAATAGCTAAAACAATCCTATACAATAAAAGAACTTCTGGGGGTATCCCTGACTTCAAGCTATACTACAGAGTAATTGTAATAAAAACTGAATGGTACTGACATAGAAATAGACTGTTGGTCAATGGAATTAAATAGAAGACCCAAAAATAAACCCACATACCTATGGTCACTTTATTTTTCAAAATGGTGCCAAAACCATACAATGAAAAAAAAAACAGCATATTCAACAAATGGTGCTGGTCTAACTGGATATGTACATGTATAAAACTGAAAATAGATCTATTTTTATCTCCCTGCACAAAACTCAAATCCAAGTGGATCAAAGACCTCAATATAACATCAGATACATTAATTCTGTTAGGAATGAAAGTGGGAAGTGTCTCAAACTCATTGGCACAGGAGACATCTTCCTGAACAGAACACCAACAACTCAGGTTCTAATATCTATAATTAATAAATGGGACCTCTTGAAACTGAAACCCTTTAGAAAGGCAAAGGACACTGTCAAAAGAACAAAAACATAGTCTACAGACTGGGAAAAGATCTTCACAAATCCTGCATCCAACAAAGGGTTAATTCCAAAATATATAATGAAATCAAGAAATCAAACACCAATCAACAAAATAACCCAATAAAAAAAAATAGGGCACAGAGCTAAAGAGAGAATTCTCAACAGAGGAATCTCTAATGGCTGAGAAGCACTTAGAAAAATGTTCCACTTCCTTAGTCATCAGAGAAATGCAAATCAAAGAACTCTGAGATTCTATCCCACACCAATCAGAATGGCTAAGATCAAAATGTCCAGAGACAGCACATGCTGGCGAGAGTGTGGAGAAAGGGGAGCACTCCTCCATTGCTGGTGGGAGTGCAAACTTGTACAGCCACTTTGGAAATCAATCTGGTGCTTTCTCAGAAAATTGGTAATAACTTTACATCAAGACCTAGCTATACATCTCCTGGATATATATACCCAAAAGATGCTCCGCCATACAGCAATGAGATGCTTGCTCAACTATGTTCATAGCATCTTTGTTTGTAATAGCCAGAATCTGGAAACAACCTAGATGTCCCTCAACCGAAGAATGGATAAAGAAACTGTGGCACATTTTCACAGTGTAATACTATTCAGCTATTAAAAACAAAGAACTCATGAAATTTGCTGGCAAACTAGAAAAGATCACCCTGAGTGAGGTAACTCAGACCTCGAAAGACACACATAGTATGTACTTACCTATAAGTGGATTTTAGTCATATAGTACAGTATAAGCATACTATGAGGAACAGACCCAAAGAAGATAAGTAATAAGGAGGACCCAGGTGAGGATGCATAAATCTCACTCTGACGGGAAGATAAAATAGACAGAGGTAATGACTGAAGAGAGAGAATAAGGTAGGAGAACAGGCACAGAGAGTTAAGAGAGTGGAGATCAGACATGAGGAGAGCAAGGGCAAGAGGACAGAAGGCCTGTAGAGAAAAGAGAAACTGAGGGTGGGAACATCTTTGTGACAAGCTGGAGACATAAATCAGAGTAGGATTCTGGGAGGATATAAGGGAGATTCAAGTAGAGACTCCTAGTAGCAGAGACCATAAAGACTGGGGAGGACATCCTCTAACTAGCCTGGTCTTCTAGTAAAGGGCGAGGAACACAAACTCACCCACAAAAATTTCTTCTCCAAAATTTCTCTGCCTATGAGATGTACATGGACAAAGAGAGAGCAGAGAGAACAGAGACTGAGGGAATGCCCCACCCATGTCTGGCCCAACCAAAGACCCATACTATTGGAGAGTGCCAACCCTGACACTATGAACAATACTCTGCTATGCCTGCAGACAGGAGCCTGTCAGAGTTGTCCTCTGAGAGATTCTACTCAGCAGAGCCTCAAAACATGCTGAGATTCACAGCCAAACATTGGTCGATACTTAGGGAGTCTTCGGGAATGGTGGGAGAAAAGAGAAAAGGACTGGGAAGTAACAGAGCCAACTAACCATGGCCCAGAGAGATTTGCTGAGACTGAAACATCAACCAAGGACCATGCATGAACTAAGAAGTAGGGACTGCATTGGACAGGGACTCACTTGCTAGCTTTTTGATCACTTTGCCCTGCTCCCCTGAAGGACTGCCTTGACAGGCCACAAAGGAAGAGGACATATTCAGTCCTGATGCAACTTGATGAGCTGAGGTGAATGGATTAGGGAGTTCCCCTTTTCTAAGGAAAAGGGGAGGAGAAGAGTAGGGGGAGGAAGGGTGGGAGAAGGGAAGGGGTTACATGGATGTAATGTGAATAAAATAAATAAATGAGAAAAAATATGTATGTCACCGGGGTCAGGATTTGAGAGTTTAGAGTCTCACACTATTATTTTGCTCTCTCTGTTTCATGCTTGCGGTAGAGGATGTAAATGCTCGGCTTCATGTTCTTGTTGCCATGCCTCCACCCCAGCATGATGAACTCTTGTCATCATAGCTCCAGAACTATGAGCTCAAACAAACACTTCCTTCTATAAGTTTCCTTGAGCAATGAATTTTATCACAGCACAGAAAATATATTAATACAAAGACTATGAACAAATGATTTTTCCCATCCTTTTGAAAGGCAATTGTTAGTGAAGAACTTGAAGCAGGGTAGGTCTCTTCAGAGTAGCACTCTTATCCCTCCTTCTCCCCATTGGCAAGAAGCCCTTGGCACATGCTGTCACTATGTTCCAGAATGCTAGCCCTACCTTTATGCTCTTGCCCCGTCTATCCCTTTTTTAGATGTAATATATATATTTGTGTGTGTATGTGTGTCCCCAAATAAAAAACTATACACATGAGATACATGTAGGTACTCTTACCAAAGTCTAAGGGAAATCTTGTACTTCTACGTGTTGACAGCCCTTCCTCTCTTCTCATTTTGTAATAAATGCTTCTCTATGCTCTTATTTATAATTTTACAAAGTGCTATCCTGTGTTTTCTTTCACTACCTTAGCTCTTATGGACACTATAGTGACAATGGCATATTCAGGTGTGAAGGCACACTGCATCAGGACAGCACTGGACAAGTGCCAGGTCCTTGCTTTCAACACTGGCATTTTCAAACTAAAAGTTTGTGCCAGTGGGCTTGCATACAGCGTCTCCTCACTTTTGTTTGGGTTTTTCCTATTCTTATGAAGAACAGAGCTCCATTTTCTTAGTTATTTGGTTAGCTGGATTTACTTTTATGAAGACCATTTCTCAATTCTTTTGCTCACATTTGCCCAATGGTCTCCTTCTTGTTGATGTACACACATTCCTTAAATGCTTTGAATTTGGTTCTTTGCTTTAAATATATTACATTCATAAATCATCTTTGTATACTTGTAAAACTGTTTACTTTTCTGAGTATTAATGATCAAAAAGATTGCCACCAGTTTTAGTTTAACAAGCTTTTATTATGTCTAAAGCAATACAATTAACATAATTTGAGCAAGAATTAATTTTTAAGACTTGCTTTCATGCTACTCACTCTGAAATAATGGCTCCTCAAAATGTATTTGGTTACAGTGTAAAGCTTATTTTGTGCCTCATGGTTTTGTGTCCTATTAAGAACTGTTTCAACAGGGCAGAGTGGCACACCCTTTTTATCACAGCATGATGGAAACAGGATATATCTGTGAGTTCATGGCCAGCCTGGTCTACATAATGAATTCCAGGACAATCAGAGCTATGCAGTGAGACACTGTCAATTTTTTAAAAAAGCTTCTACATAATGAAGGAGAAGTTGGTCTCCCATTGGTTTTTAAAGGCTTCTGGTTTTATTTTTCTCATTTAGTTATACATATTTCTTGAATTGACATTTCATACTGTATGTCTATCTCTACCCATTACACTTACTTTGGGCTTATACTTTGGGCTTAATCATACTAGCAACAAGGAAAGTTAATCTTCTCTTTATGTTCTTATTTAGGTATTCTGTGTCTTGATATAAATTTTTAAATAATTGATCGAGTTATATGCAGTCCCTGCTGAGATTTGCCTTGAAATCTCCTTATAGTGCCTTAAAATGAATGTAGCAATGTCTCCATGTAGGAAGGTTTGCTCTAAAATATCCAAACAGTCAATGCTGTGGCTGGAGAAATGGATTGGTTCTTAATAGCACTGATTTCTCTTGCAGAGAACCTGGATTTGATTCTCAGAATCCACATGCCAGTTCATAACTGTCTGTAAATCCAGTTCCAGAGGATCTGACACTCTCTTCAGGTCTCTGTTAGCATGGGGCACACAGTTGCTACATGCATACACACACACTCACATATACATATGCATATACATATATGTATACATATACAGCTAAACCATTCAGACAGATTTTAGTCACTATTTTCTTTAATTCTTTTTGAAATTCTTTTATATCATTTTAAGATCCACCATTACGTTCTTAACATTTTAATGTTATGTTAAGTAGCAAAATTTTGCCATCTACTAGTGGTTTTCCAATAGAGTAGGTTCCAATTGATTTTTATATTGATCCTGTTTATAACAGCCTGCTAACTTTCTCATTAATTCTAGTTAAGAAAGGTAGTTCTTTCTCTACCCACTTTGTGCTATCCAGAATAGCTGTGGCCAGAATATGAGGGATCAAAGCACAGGGATGTTGTGGCAGAGTTGGCTATCCGTTGGCTCTATTCATTCTGCATTTACAGTAGCCCAACATGAGTTGCAGGTGTCTCTCAAGGCACAAAACCCAGAAGAGGGTAGGTACTCAGACAGTACCATCTGAGAAAGGAGCTTCTGGTAAGTTTAGATTTCTTGATAGTCCAGGTTTTTAGGACCACCCTAAAATTGTCTGGAATGTCTCTTTCTCCCTCTCTTTCCCATATTTTATTTATGGCTTTTTAGGAAAACTACTTCAAATGTTTCTTCCATAGCAAAAATAATGCTACACCCCATAGTCAGTTGCACTGTTATACAAACACACTCAGTTGCTTATTATTATTGTCTATCAGCACACATCACAGAAGATCACTGTGCACATATCTATAACTGTCTCATTTCTAAAAGATTAGTTGTTAGGAGGATTCTATGTGGACACTCTGCTGCACACAATAGGTTGGTATAAGTGTATCTATCGTGTGTGTGTGTGTGTGTGTGTGTGTGATTTATGTTTTGTTAGAACTCCATATATCCTATTACGGTATGTGAAGCCCAAGACTATCAAAGACTTCCAGGAAGATTAACTGTCATCTGTCATTGGCCCATTCTATGATTGAGAAGAAAGGGAGGGAGAATGTCATTGTCAAATTACCTTCCTTGAATTTCTGCCCTCCAACCTTCCATAGCATCAGCACCACAGATGTGATGCAAGATCTCAACAGACAGTTTGAAATGATGGCTGTGGCCACTTATATAGAGGCTTGCGAGTTGACCAAAAACCCATAAGTTTCATGGTTAAGTTCACTTGAGCAGTGTGAACTAAATGATGCTGTAAGGTGTTAAAATTAACACAGAGTAAGTTCCTTATCCTTGGAATGCTTCTAGTATAAAAAGTCCACCTGATGCTTGTTTGCAAATTAACTTATTCTAATTTAGAGCCAAATAATGAAATTTCTATCTAAATTTAGGTAGAAATTAGAAGAATGCATTCTTGATCCTACTGATGTTTTGCATAATAAAAAACCAAACATTAATAAAAAAAAATCCTTTTACTGAGCCGATCACAATGAAAACAACCCATTACCTTCAAGACCTTTTTTTTTTTTTTTTAATCCATACAGAACTAAGTCATTTTGTGGCTGAAATATGGTTCCATGTTTTTGCCCAGCTCACTGTGAAAATAAGTAAACCTGTGTTCGGAATGCTTTTGTGGTCTGTGACAAAGCAATGGCACACAACTTCCTGGTGTTGCCTGCCATTTCCTCATCCCTCTCAACAGTGCACTGGTGAAAGCTGTGCTCAGTGTACCTTGCCACATCACCCAAACTGCAGGGCACACTCTTTTTAAAGTTGTCTGCGGTATGAGCAAACTACTATGGTAGTTTTAGAGATACATGTATCGCTTTGGTCTCATTAGCACCCTCCCATTGCACCTCATCATTCTCCCTTGCTGGTACTGTTTGTCCCCCCAATTAGTTCCCCTTTCTGATACCTGCTATGTATAGTTCATTACTTTATTATCCTCCCCTTCCCTTTCATTTAAACCTTTTCAAAAACCCTTTCCTACTTTTGTGTTCTACACACACGCGCGCGAACACACACATCTCATACTCCATATGATAACAGAAAGCATGTGATATTTTGGTTTTCTGAGTGGTTTCTCTCATTTGAAATAGTGATCTCCAGAATGGCTCATTTTCTCATGAATGTCTTAATTTCTTCTTCATACAGCTGAATAAAATTTCATTGTGTATCCATGTAGCATGTATCCATGCTATTTTTTCTTTATCCATCTATCTGTTGATGAATCTTTAAGCTGTATCCATACCTTGATCACTGTAAACATGTATGTGCAAGTATCTCTGTGGTCTGTTGACTTGATAAATTCACCCTTTGATGACTACTCAGGCCTCTACTGCTAGGTCATATAGTAGATCTAGTGTCAGTGTTTTCAGGAACCTCCATATTTATATATAGTGTGGCTGCATAAGTATAGGTTCCCAAGAGCAGTAAGTCTAACCTTGTACCCTCACTAACATTTTTAATCAGTTGTTTTATTGATGTTGCCTTTTGACTAGAGTCAGATGGAATATCAGTTTTGATTTCCATCAAACTGACTATCAAAGGTGTTGAGCACTTTGACAAATACCTATTGGACATTTAAATCATGTCCTTGAGAACTGATGATTCAGTTCATTGGCCAATATATTGATTGGCTGATTTTTTATATTTAATTTTGTGGATTCTTTGTAGATTAGAGACAGAGATAGGAAAGAATCTCTCCAGTTCTTGAAACTGTCCTTCCCAATTCTGCTAATGGTTTATTTGGGCAACCTTAACAGACAAGATTTGTTGTCCACCAAAACTGGCTTCATTTCAGTAACTTATTTTCTGAACACTGCAGAGGCCTCTTCTGGTCATACTTGGTCTTGTGTACTTGGCTGGTGCTTACATTCTCAATATTCACCAATTTGTATCAACTAGACTGGCTAATATTCTTGCTATGAAGTGAATCTCAAGCATGTTGGGAGTTGAGAAAGTAACCACAGAATTGATTTCTGAATACGGACACATCTTTGTACTATTAAAGTATACTAAGAATAAACTAACCTACAGGGGAATGGGGTTGAAGCTGCAGGTACCATGTAGTCCAAGAAGCTTCAGAGTACAAGGATTTCACAACAGTGAACCCCAGGACAAATACGCAGCTACCAAGGCTGATTGCTCACAGCAAGTTAATTTTAGTTGATGGATCAGGTTCTGAGCCATCAAGGATGGGACACTTTTTCTCTGTACCTTTCACTGTCTGAGCCAAGCCTTCTATCGTTTTACATGGACATCTTAGAATGTTTCACCTTGAATTGGTCTTTCTTTCCTCACATATATTTCCATGTTTTTTTTTTTTTTTTTTTTTTTTTTTTTTTTTTTTTTTTTTTTTTTTACCAGGGATCAGCAACCTTTCTCTGAGGTTGAGGTCAGAAGGAGAGTATGAAGAGGACTACAACTGGGATATAAAGTGAAAAAAATGAATTAATTAATTTAAAAAAACCCACGTGAACAGCAATAGCAATACTACTTTTCAAAAGGACAAAAGAAAGTGTCGTTGAGGAAATATGTATATATAAAATGAAAAAAATTAAAAACAAATGTTAAAAAAAGAAACCTTTCTTTGACAACCAAGTCTATGATCTACAAACTGTAGTTGATCAGTCCTCACTCAACAGTAAGACTTGAGAACTCTACTCTGAATCTTACTGTATTAAAGATATTTGCCTTAGGTTCTCTTCTTTGTAATGATGATCAATAACTTTATGTAAATAATATTATAAATAAGTCTTCTAGACTACTACTTGCTTAATCTGTGAGGGAATGTGATGATGCAGGCTTTCAGGTGGCCCAGGCTAGTCTTGAACTCTATATGGCCATTGATAAATTGAACTTCTTATCTCCCTTCCCTACCTCCCTAATACTAGATATATAAGTATGTGCCACCACATCCAGTTTTATGCAGTGCAGGATATCAGATCCATGACCTTGACATAGTAGGCAAGAACTCTACTAACATAACCATATCCTCAGTCTTGAAACAATATTGTTAAGGAATTCTAAGGATATTGTAAGTATTACCTTTTCAAATAATACCATGCATCATTCCACTTCTGCCATCTGTAAATTTTTCAATGTATGTGAATATTCCTCTCTTCCTATATCATTCATATTCTTCTGTTTTATATTTTCTGTCTTCTTTCATCTAGCAATTTTTTCTTAAACTGTCACTCACATATGGTTGTATAAACTGTAAAGGCTTATGGTACATAAAGTTTATGGTATAGAAGTTGTTTCATTTAAAACCACACTTGTCTTTTTCTAATTCTTTGTTTTTATTTTTTGCTTTTATTTCATACTGTATGTCTTTAATCATTTTAAGAATATTTTAGTCAGGCATGGTAATGTATACATATGATCCCAATGTTTGGAAGGCTGAAGCAGCAGGATTACAAGTTCAAGACCAGATAGGGATGTATATAGTAAGAGTGAGCCATCCTGGACAATTTAGCAAGACTTTGTCTAAAATAAATAAATAAACAAACAAACCCAATCTTACACGAGATACTTTTTATACGATTTACAATTAATCGAACTGTCCTCTGAAGCTCTGGAAATCAGCTAGCCCCACAGATCTAGCTTTACTGACTCTTTGGGTTAATATTCCTTTGGGTTAATAACTTTGACCTGAGTCTTAGAAATGTGGGTCATGATTTTATCATCACCAGAGCTTTATGAAAAATGTTTCTTCCCATGAGGCTTACATTTAATTCTGTCATAAATCCTAGGAAAATGTGATGTGGAACCATAGTGCATGCTAATTTCTCTGCTTAGAAACTACTAAGCTATTTCAAGAATACATATTTTAAGCCCAAATTAGTGTCACAGCAGATAGCATATCATAAATTCATGAATCAGAATTCTAACAAATATATTCACCGAGGGTTTAAACTATCCAGTTTTGACTTGGTGTATGACTCTCGCTTACAAATATACTCTTCAGTAGGGCCCCAAATGATACTTCATATCCTTACCTTGTATCAGCATGAAGTATCCAGCCCTTGGATAATAAGTTAGAGCACTAACCTTCCCCACAGTGGAGAGGCTGCCGAGATAGCTCACACTCTGTTTTTCATTCTCATTTTCTTTTTAGCCTTCTATGAAGTTCCCTTTCAGTCTTGCTCTTTGTTTCTATTTTCTAAAAGGAAAAAATAATTTAAGAAATATCTGTTTTTATCTGGAATTCTGTGCACTAGGTAAGGTTTTCAGGTTATACATTCTTTTTTTTTTAATATTTATTAGTTCAGACTTGTTTTGGAGGCAGTATTTAGACTGCCTAATACATTATCTTTAGAGATAACAGGTTTGACTTTAAATCAATTATCTGATAAATGTTTATTGCTTGGTACTAACCTTACAGGGATCCAATTACCTCACTTATTAATCAAAATAGTTCCTATCCTATCAGTCAGTTCATTTGCAGAAAAAAAAAAAAACTTTTTTCTTTTATTTTTCACTATCAAGTGTAGTAAGGAATCCTACACAAAGAACTGAGTGCTGGCACAACTGTTGGTAGGGCCAGAGGAGCTGGTGAATGTTGATTGTTTCTTTAAAGAAATAAGTGAGGCAGTACTTTCTAGATGAAACCCATGGTTGTCTTTCAAGAGGCAGCATTACTTGGTTAATTAGACAGGAATGAAGTAACAGCAGACACAGTTCTAACATGTGGACAACATCTGTGCTCCAATCTGGTGGCCTGGCACCGCACTGCAGAGAATGTCCAGGCAGCATATATGCGATCACATACAGAGCCCTCAACAAGCACTGCAGTCATCTAGGTGTAAGATTAGCCAGGAGCAGTTCAGACATTCCTCCTTTATCTTGTTGGATGATGTCACTAAATCCCTTATGTTTTTAACATTGTGCCTTGTTGCATATAATGTGAGATGCTGCGTAAAGAAAACTCTCAGGTGGAAGGTATCTGATACGAAAGAAATAAACTAAACTTTTATTTGGAATATCATAAAATAGAAATTTCCCCAACTGACTTTTTACTACACTGTGAAGCATGTTAACAAATTTTAAGTAGGTCAGTCAGACCATTATTCATCATAGTGTTTTAACATAGGAGAATGCTGAATAGACACAAGGATCAAGACACAGAGATCTTTTTCTACACTGTCACTCTGCATGCCCCAGCCTGTCTCCTCTGTGGTCCACATCTGTGGCTCCTTTGGAACATCCCAATATGTTCCCTGATCTGACATTTCCACATTTATTGCAGATAATTACCACATTGATCTTTGAGGCATACCCTAGTGGGTCCCTTGATAGTTTAATATACTACAGAGAAAGCGGCAACTCTGAACAGTTTAAAAGCTGATACTAAAAATTCATGTTACCCATGTGCTCAGGTCAAAGTCAATTGTAAGGATGTACAAAACAAATAAAGGCAGGATTTATAAGGGCTTTATAAGCAACTATTCCAGATGTGTGATATCAACATCCAGGCCAGGCAAGGGATGCCTCCAGTATCCTGGCTGGAACACTTTATAAAAATCATAGTGAAACAGATTTTGAGACTTTTCATTCTGGCAAGCATCTCATATCCAGGTAGTGTTCAAAATCAGGTTCACCATTACAGGTTTTCTCTCTGCCAGCTTGATGCCTCCCTTGACCCCAAACCATAATAGATACTTGGCCACACTTTCTTCTAAAACATTTGACTCTGAACATATCCCATCTTTTCTGTGCTCTTTTTCTACATGTCCACAAACCACATTTTCTACCAGTTTACAATTCAAAAGTGGCCATTACACAAGGAGTCAAAGGCCTATTTGATAGCTACCATTGGACAGGTAATATGATAAACCCAGCCTTCCTGGCCAGAAAAAATGTGAGTTTAAACAAATTCTTCACCTAAATTGTTTCTTGATTTTATCTCAGCAATAAAAAAAAAAAATTTAAAAAATGAACTCAGAGAAGCTCACTGCTTCAGTGGCAGCTACCTCTGTGGTTGCAGTGACTGGTGACTGACAGGATTCCTTGCAGTCTAGGAGAGAAGAGACACAGAGGAAGAAGCCTGCTTTTGAGGAATTGAGGAAGATACTTCAAATTAAGCAGAAAATTAAGAGGAAAATGGAATGTCCTAGTTAGGATGATTGTTGCTGTGATTAAACACTATGACGAGAAGAAAATTTCTCAAGGAGAGGAGAGCCATTTAGGCAGCAGTGGATTCTGAACAAAGGAAGTGAGAGTTGCTGTCGGAGGCGGGGCAAGATGACGGCATCCGGAGGACTCTCATTCTGAGGAGCAGCACAGCAGGATTGGCACAGTGACCAGCAATCAGAACTCGCGGCCAAAAAACACAAGGGATTGTGTTTCACAGGTGAGAGGATACCCCACAGTGGGGGATTCAATCAGCTTTAACTCACCCGGCTAAACCACGGAAGAGATCCCGGTTCCGCCAGGCGCTTGGTCGCCAGCCCAGAGCTACACGCCAGCGTGATCTGGTCACGGTCCCAGACTGAACTGTGGGCTCACAACACCATAGACTGGATTTCCCAGTCGAGAGATAACCCCATGGAGCAGGAAACAATTGGGACCGACCTCAGGTTCCCCAGACATCCCCTGGAAAAGACTCGGGTTCCGCAGGTGCCCCAAGAGCCAGCCCGGACCCAGAGCCGGGACCCAGGCTCTGTGCGCCTGATTTGCCACCTCAGCTAGAACTGTGGGCACCAGGGCACCAGACTGTGTGTCTCTGGCAGGAGGAAACCCCCAGCAGAGGGGGTCAGCAGCTCTAACACTTAGGACACCCAGCACCAAAACACTTCCTGGACTCACGCAGACTCTAGTGCAGGCAGGAGTGATGTGCTCTGCCGCCATTATTGAGTTCCCCTAGGGCACTAGGACACATAGCTGCATCATCAGACCTACAAAAGCCAGAGAGCCATTACAGCAGCCCTCAGATACTGTGCCAAGGATCAACCAGTTATCCCTAGCTAGACTGTCAAAACTGGGAATCCCTGGTCCTTCAAAAGGGCTGCACCCACAGCATCTGGACCAGAGCAGTGCCTGCAGCTGCCATCCCAGACAGAGACACACATCTTCTGGTCCAGAGTGAGGCATCCAGCCTCCAGACCAGAGCAGTGCCCCCAGGCACCAACTCAAACTAGGTGCACATTCTCCAGGTCCAGAGCAGAGCAATCAGCCTCTGGCCCAGAGACTTGCTGAGTGCACCTCCCACTCTCCTGGGACAGAACTGTGCGCCCCAGGATAACAGACTGAGTTTCCCTGTTGGGAGAAAACCCCACAGCTAGGGAATCAGCAGGTTCTTCAAGAGGACTGTACATGGAAATTTAGTGAGCAACAGCACACTAAATTTATAACAAGAAACCCAGAAGTGGGGCAGCTGTCTTGAGAAATTCTATGGGTAAGAGGAGATCCCCCCCCCTGCCTAAATAGACCACAGCTACTACTCAGGGCTATAAACCTGAGGTGAGCAGTGGCAACTCCTGAGAAACACTGGCCATACAGTGACCATAACCAAAAAGCAGAGAAGGACTCCTTCAGGAAAAATCATCTTCCAGCCAAGGGGATACTCTCTACCTCAGGACAGCACAGAAACTAACAGCCAACACCTAAATCAGCCCAATGGGTAGAGGTCAGCATAAAAGCTCAACCAACAAAAGACAGAGCAATATGACATCTCCAGAACCCAGCCGTCCAGGGGCGAACAGCCCTGAACAATGCAGCATAATAGAAAATCAAGAAGATGACCTTACATATATGTTGATGAAGAGAATAATAGAGGAAACAAATAAAATATGTAAAGAATTAGAGGAAGATAAAACCAAACAGATCATGGCTATCCGTAAAGAAATGGAAGAAGATAAAGACAAGCAGATTATGGCCATCCATGAAGAAATACGGGAAGATGCAGCCAAACAGCTTGTGGCCTTCAGAGAAGAAATAATTAAATCACTGGAAGAAATCAAAGAGACAGAATTGAAGGAACTAAAAGAAAAAGAGGAAAATACAAGCAGACAGGTGAAGGAAGTAAACAAAACAACTCAAGACCTGAAGATAGAACTAGAAAAATTAAAGGAAACACAAATGGAGGAAATAATGGAGAGGAAGAATTTAGGGAAGAAAACAGGAACTACAGAGGTAAGCATAACCAACAGAATACAAGAAATGGAAGAAAGAATCTCAGGTGTAGAAGATACAATGGAAGAAATCGATGTATCTGTCAAAGAAAATGTTAAATCCAAAAAATTCCTGACACAGACCATCCATGAAATCCAAGACAATATGAAAAGACAAAACCTAAGAATAATAGGAATAGAGGAAAAAGAAGATTCCCTTCTCCAAGGCCCAGACAATATTTTCAACAAAATCATTGAAGAAAATTTCCCCAAGTTAAAGGAAAAGCCAATAAGGATACATGAGGCCTACAGAACACCCAACAAATTTGACCAGAAAAGAAAATCCTCCCACCACATAATAATCAAAACAGTAAGTATACAGAACAAAGAAAAAATACTAAAAGCTGCAAGGGAAAAAGGCCAAGTAACATATAACGGCAAACCCATTAGAATCACACCTGACTTTTCAACAGAAACTATGAAAGCCAGAAGGGCCTGGACAGATATCATGCAGACCCTAAGAGAACACAGATGTCAACCCAAGCTACTATACCCTGCAAAACTCTCAGTCCTCATAGACGGAGAAAACAAGATATTCAATGACAAAAACAAATTTCAACAATACCTACACACAAATCCAGCATTACAGAAGACAATGGAAGGGAAAATACAACGAAAGAAAATTAGCTTCTGTCAAGAAAACACAGGAAATAATTAACCTTACTACAGCAAAACAAAAAGCAACCAAGCACACAACCTGATGACCACAGCCAACATCAAAATCAAAGGATCTAACAGCCACTGGTCATTAATCTCTCTCAACATCAATGGACTCAACTCTCCAGTAAAAAGACACAGATTAACAAAATGGATACGTAAACAAAACCCAGCAATCTGTTGCATACAAGAAACACACCTAAAGCACAAAGATAGACATTACCTGAGGGTAAAAGGTTGGAAGACGACTTTCCAAGCAAATGGACCCAAGAAACAAGCAGGAGTAGACATTCTAATATCTGATAAAATAGACTTTCAACCAAAATTAATAAAAAGAGATGAGGAAGGACACTTCATACTCATCAAGGGAAAATTCCACCAGGAAGACATCACAATCCTGAACATCTATGCCCCAAATACAAGAGCACCCACATTTGTAAAAGAAACATTGATAAAATTTAAACCACATATAGATCTCCACACATTAATAGTGGGAGACTTCAACACTCCACTCTCAACAAAGGACAGGTCAACAAAACAGAAATTAAACAAAGAAACAATATCTCTGACAGAGGCCATGAATCAAATGGACCTCACAGACATTTACAGAACTTTACACCCAAACACAAAAGAATTTACCTTCTTCTCAGCACCTCATGGAACCTTCTCCAAAATAGACCATATAGTTGTTCACAAAGCAAGCCTCAACAGATACAAGAGGACTGAAATAATCCCTTGTATCCTGTCTGATCACCATGAATAAAGCTGGACTTCAACAACAACAGAAATAGCAAAAAGCCTACACACATGGAAATTGAACAACTTGTTACTAAATGACAGCTGGGTCAGGGAAGAAATAAAGAAAGAAATTAAAGCCTTCCTAGAACTCAATGAAAATGAAGACACAACATACCCAAACTTGTGGGACACAATGAAAGCAGTGCTAAGAGGAAAGTTCATAGCACTAAGTGCCTTCAAGAAGAAATTCGAGACAGCTCATTCAAGCAACTTAATGGCCCATTTAAAAACTCTAGAAAAAGAAGAAGGAGACACACCAAAAAGGAGTAGGCGGCTGGAAATAATCAAATTCAGGGCTGAAATCAATCAATTAGAAACAAATAAAACAATTCAAAGAATCAATGAAACCAAGAGTTGGTTCTTGAGAAAATCAACAAGATCAACAAACCCTTAGCCAAGCTAAATAAAAGGCAGAGAGACACCACCCAAATCAACAAAATCAGAAATGAAAAGGGGGACATAACTACAGACACTGAGGAAATCCAAACAATCATTAGGACTTACTTCAAAAGTCTATACTCAACAAAATTTGAAAATCTAAATGAAATGGACAATTTTCTTGATCGATTTGACTTACCAAAGCTGAATCAGGACCAGGTAAATCAATTAAATAGTCCTATATCCCCCAAAGAAATAGAAGCAGTCATCAAAAGTCTCCCATCCAAAAAAAGCCCAGGACCAGATGGCTTCAGCGCAGAATTCTACCAGACCTTCAAAGAAGAGCTAACTCCAAGTCTCTTCAAACTATTCCACAAAATAGAAACAGAAGGAACATTACCAAACTCATTCTATGAAGCCACAATCACCTTGGTACCTAAACCTCACAAAGACTCAACAAAGAAAGAGAATTTCAGGCCAATCTCCCTTATGAACATTGATGCAAAAATACTTAACAAAATACTTGCAAACCGAATCCAAGAACACATCAAAGATATTATCCACTATGACCAAGTAGGCTTCATCCTAGGTATGCAGGGGTGGTTCAATAGATGGAAATCCATCAGTGTGATCCACCATATTAACAAACTGAAAGAAAAAAACCACATGATAATCTCCCTAGATGCTGAAAAAGCATTTGACAAAATCCAACATCCCTTCATGTTTAAAGTACTGGAGAGTTCAGGGATACAAGGCACATATCTAAACATAGTAAAAGCGATATACAGCAAGCCTATAGCCAACATCAAACTGAACGGAGAGAAACTTAAAGCAATCCCACTGAAATCAGGGAGAAGACAAGGCTGCCCACTCTCTCCATATCTCTTCAACATAGTGCTGGAAGTCCTTGCTAGAGCAATAAGACAGTTGAAGGAGATCAAGGGGGGTACAGATGGGAAAGGAAGAAGTCAAATTATCACTATTTGCAGATGATATGATAGTATACATGAGTGACCCCAAAAACTCTACCAGGGAACTCCTACAGCTGATAAACACCTTCAGCAAAGTGGCCGGATACAAAATTAACTCAAAAAAATCAGTAGCACTCCTGTATACAAAAGACAAAAGGGCTGAGAAAGAAATTAGAGAAACAACACCATTCACAATAGCCACAAATGACATAAAGTACCTTGGTGTAACCCTAACCAAGCAAGTCAAAGACTTGTATGAAAAAAATTTCAAGTCTCTGAAGAAAGAATTAGAGGAAGATATGAGAAGATGGAAAGATCTCCCATGCTCATGGCTTGGCAGAATTAACATAGTAAAAATGGCCATCTTACCAAAAGCAATCTTTTGGTTTACAGATTTAATGCAATTCCCATCAAATTGCCAACATAATTCTTTACAGACCTGGAAAGAAAAATTCTCAACTTCGTATGGAATAACATGAAACCCAGAATTGCTAAAACAATCCTCTACAAAAAAAGATCTTCTGGAGGTATCTCCATCCCTGATCTCAAGCTGTATTATAGAGCAACAGTTATAAAAACTGCATGGTACTGGCATAGAAACAGAATGGTGGATCAATGGAATCGAACAGAAGACCCAGAAATAAACCCACACACTTACGGACACCTGATTTTTGACAAAGATGCCAAAACCATACAATGGAAAAAGATAGCATCTTCAACAAATGGTGCTGGTCCTAATGGATGTCTACATATAGAAAAATGAAAATAGATCCATACTTATCACCCTGCACAAAACTGAATTCCAAGTGGATCAAAGACCTCAATATAAAACCAGATACTCTAAATCTGTTAGAAGAAAAAGTGGGGAACAGCCTAGAACTCATTGGCACAGGAGACAACTTCCTGAACAGAACACCAACAGCACAGGCTCTAAGAGCAACAATCAATAAATGGGATCTCATGAAACTGAAAAGCTTCTATAAAGCAAAGGACACTGTCATCAAAACAAAATGCCTGCCTACAGATCGGGAAAGAATCTTCACTAACCCTTTATCTGACAGAGGACTAATATCGAGTATATACAAAGAACTAAAGAAGCTGAAAAGCAGCAAACCAAGTAATCCACTTAAAAAATGGGGAACAGAGCTAAAGAGAGAATTCTCTGTAGAGGAATATCGAATGGCAGAGAAGCACTTAAAGAAATGCTCAACCTCATTAGCCATTAGGGAAATGCAAATCAAAACAACCCTGAGATTTCACCTTACACTCATCAGAATGGCCAAGATGAAAAACTCAAGGGACAACACATGCTGGAGAGGTTGTGGAGAAAGGGGAACCCTCTTCCACTGCTGGTGGGAATGTAAACTTGTACAACCACTCTGGAAATCAATCTGGCACTTTCTCAGACAACTAGGAATAGCGCTTCCTCAAGATCCAGCCATACCACTCCTAGGCATATACCCAAAAGAGGCGCAAGTACACAAAAAGGACATTTGCTCAACCATGTTTGTAGCAGCTTTATTTGTAATAGCCAGAAGCTGGAAACAACCCAGATGCCCTTCAACTGAAGAATGGATGCAGAAACTGTGGTACATCTATACAATGGAGTATTACTCAGCAATGAAAAATAAGGAAATCATGAAATTTGCAGGTAAATGGTGGGACCTGGAAAGGATCATCCTGAGTGAGTTGTCCCAGAAGCAAAAAGACACGCATGGTATATACTCACTCATATAAACATACAACATAGAATAAACCCACTAAAATCTGTACATCTAAACAAACTAAGCAAAAGAGAGGACCCTAACTAAAATGTTCAATCCCCATCCTGAAAGGCAAAGAGGATGGACATCAGAAGAAAAAGAAAATAGGAAACAACTTCGGAACCTGCTACAGAGGGCCTCTGAAAGCCAGAAGAAAACAGGAAACAACCTTGAAACTTGCCACAGAGGGCCTCTGAAAGCCTCTGCAGTATAGACTGTCAAAGCAGATGCTGAGCCTGATGGCCAACTGATGGGCAGAGTGAATGGAATTTTATGTAAGAAGTGGGAAATAGTAAGAGCTGGAGGGGACGGGAACTCCACAAGGAGAGCATAGAACAAGATAATTTGAACACAGGGAGCTTCCCAGAAAATCATACTCCAACCAAGGACTATTCGTGGAGATGACCTGGAACCCCTGCACAGGTGTAGCCCATGGCAGTTCAGTGTCCAAGTGGGTTACACAGTAATGGGAAGAGGGACTGCCTCTGATATAATCTGATTGGCCTGCTTGTTGATCACTTCCCCCTGAGGGGGGAGCAGCCTTACCAGGCCACAGTAGAGGCCAATGCAGACACTTTTGATGAGAACTGATACAGTAAAATCAGAAAGAAGAGGAGAACCTCCCCTATCAGTAGATTTGGGGAGTGGCATGCCTGCAGAAAGGGGAGGGAGGGTGGGATTGGGAGGGGAGGAGGGAGGGGCTTATGGGGGGATACAAAATGAATAAAGTGTAATTAATAAAAAAAAAAGAAAATAAATGAACTCAGAGGCAGGTTCTCTGATCACCTCCCCCTGGGGGGTTGCAGCCTTGCCAATCCACAGAGAAAGACAATGCAGCCATTCTTGATGAGACATGATAGGCTAGGGTCAGATGGAAGGAGAGGAGAACCTCCCTTATCAGTGGACTAGGGTAGAGTCATAGGAGGAGAAGTGGGAAGGGGAGAGGGAGGAGGAGGAGATGAAGGAGGGGGCCACAGCTGTGATTCAAAGTGAATAAATTGTAATAAATAATAAATTTAAAAAGTAAGTTAAAAAGTGTAACCAACAGAAATAACTAATAACAAAACAAACAAACCCACTAACAGCATATAAACAAACAGCAAGCAGTGTTAACAAGGATGTACAGAAACTAAAACCCTTGAATGTAGAATTAGTATATGATCCAGCAACTTCAATCCCATGCATGTATCCCAAAGAAGTGAAAGCAGGGACCAGAACAGAGGTTCATAGGCCATGTTCTTAGCAGCCCAATCCACAGAAATCCAAAAATGAAAACAACTTTATTGTTAATTGATGGAGGAATAGGTTAAAAGAAACATGGTGTGCCTATATAGAGTATCACTCAGCCTTTAAAAGACAGAGTGACCTATAACGCAAACATCATACCAGCTAACTTGATAGTTGAGAAATGTTTCCTGTCTCTAGTGTCTCCTTAAAGCCCTAACACTAAATGGTATGCTTTAGAGATACCAACTGATTATTAAAGAAAAAAAAAATACTCTTTTAAAAAGCTAAAATTTTTATATCCTACTCTGAAGAAATCTAGACTGGGGAATGTTGCTTAGTGGCAAAGTACTTTTCTACCATGCACAATCCATAGCATAAAAAAATGATAAAGTTAAAAAAAAGAAGTGCACACTCCCATAAACTAACTTCTCCATTTGCTTTCAGAAATGTTTGTAAAGATGGCACCTGAAGGCAAAATAAGTCTACACCCAGTACTCAACTCTGATATTTTGCCCATAGTCTTGGGGTTTTCAGTGTAATCACTAACAAAGCAACCGTGGTAAGAACCCTGCCAGTTACTAGTCACAGCATATAGTAATCTTCAACACATTAACGCAGTGTCAGAAACAAAGAACGTAGGTGCTAAAAGAACCCAGATGTCAAAAGTAAGGGCATGGATTATAATGTGGAAACGGAACAAATGGAAAAGAACGCTTCGTTGGTGAGACCTACCTTCTGCAAGTAGACTTAGGTGGGGGGGGGTCGGGGGGTTGGGGGGGTCGGGGGGGAGGCAGGGAGCAAGATGTGAAACTGGTAGAAAAGTCAGCAACCTTCAGTCTCTGGAAGTCTTTAATTGCAGGCCAGGTTCTGAATAATAAGCTTGCTGACCTACCAACTGTCAGATATTTTTAGCCATGAATTTATTTTTAACACTTTTGTTTTAGCCATTTCAAAGGAAGGAAGCCGTCTCTGCATCTTCTTGTGATTTCTGTGATGTGTTTTGGAGAAAATAGCCCCAATGTATTTCACACCTATAATTTTATTGCTTGGAAAGGACTCGAGGCTCTGGCAGGCACGGTGGTGAGATCTGCCTGTGCCAAACCTGTGACCTCCCTGGCCCTCAAGCTGCACAGCCCTATGCAAGGAGAAAACCCACTACATATATCTCTCACATCCAGAGAATGTGCGTGTGCACACAGGGGCTTCCTCGCCAGGGCCCCCGATCCAGGCCGGGTGGCTTTCCTGGGGCCGCTGCTGTCCCCACAGCCACCTCAGCTACAGTCGTGGGACAGGCCCTGTCATCCTGGGCAGAGCCAGTGCGTGACATCCACTGTGAGTTCTGTGGTAACTTCTTCAAGAACTACAAGGGCCTTTCTAGCAATGCACACTCCTAGCTGAGCTAGATAGGTGTGACTGAGTAGTTTGTCAGTGGTCCACCGATCTACACACTTCGGGAGATACTGAAAAAGTCCAAGTTGTGCCTCATCAAAAAAGAGCCTCCAGCTGGAAACCTAGCTGCTCCCCTCACCAAAGATGGCTCCCCCACAGAAGCTCCCGGGGCTATGCATTCCTCACTGCCTCTGTCACCCCTAGCTAGCTGGCCGGGAAAACCAGGAGCTGGATCAACCCAGGTTTCCCCGGGGGCTCAGCCTGCGGCCCATCACAGGGGCTAAGCCCTCAGCAACCAGCTACCTGGGCCCAGTGACAACCAAGCGGCCCCTCCAGGAGAACCGCTTCCTTCCAGCAGAGGTCAATGCCAAGACCTACATCCAGACTAAACTGCCCTACAAGGCAAAGACCCTCCATGAGGAGACCTCCTACTCCTCCACCGTGGCCTGCTGCGAGCTAGCTCTGTGATCTTTTCTTTGAAAACCACAAAGCCCAAGCGTTTTCCCAGCGTTGCGAGGGCGCACCTGCGGCAGTTCGGCAGTTCGGTGTGATGGGGTGGTGTGTCAATGGCTCTCCCACTGAGACGCTAAGTGCGTAGATCAAACACCTACCCCAGAAAGTGGGCGCCTTCCGAAGCTACATCCGGGGGGGAGGCACCCCTTTACCAAGAAGTTCGGCAGCGATGGCCATTAGCTGTGACAGTGAGAAGTGGCCACGCGTGGTTTTGGCACCTGGGAGCCTGTTACTGTTTGGCCAAAGGGCTGGGGTAAAACCAGGGTCTGAAGTTGGCAGGTGAACGGCCTCTGGCAACCAGCCCACCGAGGGACCATGAAATCAGAAGAACACAGGCACCAGGGAAAGAATATCAACACATCTGAACGCCTACAAGCCAGCCCTCCAGATGCCTCAGCAGCTCAGTGTGATGAGGAGGCCAATGACCTGCCACAGAAGCTGGAAGAGGTTGGGCAACCTCCACCCTGGGTCCGGCCAGTCCTCTCCCTGGTGCCTCACCTCTCAGCCCCCAAAAGTCACCACTAAAGTTTGTCAGCAACATTATATACTCTCAAGTTCAGGTTCTGTGAAGTGGAATTCCACAGTCCACTCTCCATCCAGGAAGAGCGGGTGCCACATATTCTAAGGATGAAGTTCTCCAAAACAAATCCTCCACCTGAGGCTCCTCAGGCCCCACAGGCACAGACAGCAGCTGAGAGGCATCCTAACATACAAGCATTCCAGATCCCCTTTTGTGCCACCTGCCCCTTCCCATTTCTCCTCCGTATTCTCCCCTCTTCCTCTTTTCCATTTCCAAAGAACAAGCCAAAACAGCCACTCTTGGGGGCCAGGCACACTATAACCTGGATGCCTGGAGGCCAGCTAACCACCCTTCCACCAGCCTTAAGAATCTGGGACCACCAGGGTATCTGGTTGAGCCTACCTGGTTGGTCCAGCCGGGGCAGCAGCCAGCCCCTTGGTCGTGACAAACCTGGTTGCAGGGAAGAACAACCCTCCTGTGTGTCTAGCAACCAGGCAGGGCTATGTCTGCCACCTGTGGCCATTTGCAAAGACCCCAAAGACTATCTATTCTTTTGGCCCCATGAATATCTATTCCCACCCAGACACAGGTAAACATACATGTGCACCTAATGAGATCTGGGTTCTGCCCTAGTCCCCTCAGTTCCCAAGTAAAAGACTACATCATGTCTTGGTGACTGTTCAGGGAATCCATGCTAACCCACTAGGGCTTGGGAACCTTCACTGGGCCCACAATGCCACAGAAATACCTGTTGGCTGCCTCCTCCCACAAAAGGGGTCTTCCTAGCTTGGAATTGTTCAGAGCTAATAGCTGCCTCCTGCCAAGTCAGAGCCTCAGGGGCTCCAGGGCCAGGAAAGTAGAGTGAGGGGTGAGACTCTCCTCCCTCAACCCTGCCACCCTCCCCTCTTTTCACTGGGGCTTTCTATATATAGCTCCTTAGATCTTGCACTTTTTTTAAAAAAAACTGTGTTTTGTGTAGAGAATAAAGAAAGTGGATCTTTTTATTTTGCAATCCTGGTCCAGCTATATACCAGGAGCTAATTGACCTTTTAACCTTTTTTGGAGGCCACCTTTTGGTTATCAATGTATCTAAAAATATGAAAATTAAATTCCTCTTTTTGAAACAAAAATAAAACACTTAGCCTTTTCTCTTCTAAAATGTCATTTATTTCCACCCAGTACTTCCACCACCTCTTCCTGCTTCCTAAGGTTTGAATGATTTGTGTTTCCACACTCACTCATGCATTCTCCATATTTCATCCATCCTCTGATGGGAGCAGGCTGGTAATCTTTTTTATTAATGGCACTGCACTTTATTTAACTTTGAAGGATATTCCTTTTATTTTATTTATAATTTAAGCTAATAATAGCCACAGAACACCTATCAGTGTCCATTATGAAGAACATAGGCAATGCAGATGGAGCATTCACTGTCTATGTTTCTGTTCTGAGGCATGTCTTTGATATTAACAAGAATGACCCTGTCTCCCCAGGTCAGGTCAACTATACTGCAAACAATTGCTGCTACACCAAGTGGAGGAGATGTGAACACCTCTGAGCCTTCTGGAACCTCAGCATATTTTCATGTCCTCAGCCTTGTAGTCCATTAGGACATAGGAAACCTTTCCCCTCATGATCACCTTGATCATGTTCACATTACATGCTAAAAATATCCCACTTAACAACAACAGAAAATCCTCTTTTTGAGATAGGATAGGATATAGGATATGGAATATGAAATATGGGTTATAGGATATAGAATATAGGGTAGGATAGTAAAGAGTCAAGGTTGGCCTGGATCTCACAACCCTCCTTCCTTAGCATCACAAGTGCTGGAAATACAGGTATCGACTGCTATGTCCAGCTCAACTGTGCACCTTTAATGAGCATGACCATCCCACTAAGCATAAGCTCACTTGTCTCAGCTTCTACTGCCATGCAGTCCCCTGGACTCTGTTGGGAACTTGGATTTAGTATCTAGATTTTCTCTTTACCTTTCCATGTGTGCAAACTTTTTTCCACAGTGCTGTTACAATAATGCTTTTGCTCTCAGATCTCCTGCTTTTGGTGTTTCTGCCACACAGGAGACAGGCCAAATTTACTTTCATTTTTGTATGCTGAAGCCTTGAGATCTGAACTTTGTTGAACAAGAAGGACAATCCTCCCATTGGCAGGAATTCCTGGAGATAGATAGATAGATAGATAGATAGATAGATAGATAGATAGATAGATAGATAGATAAATATTGCCTCTGAATATCTTTTTCTGATACAAAGCAGCCAGTTCAAAGTCTATACTGAAACCTCTTATCCACTCAGCCTGGTGGGCATGGCTCACTCCACATACAGAGGTTGCCTATGGTCTTCAAACCTATCACCTGAGACTGTTTGTCATCCTCCAGGGAGGCAATCACAATAAAGTCCAGACTTACACTTTCCTCCCATCCCTCAGAACTACACCGACACTCCTCTCCCCATCTAAGGCCTCCGCAATGTGGC
Source organism: Psammomys obesus (assembly GCF_907164565.1). Lineage (NCBI taxonomy): Eukaryota > Metazoa > Chordata > Mammalia > Rodentia > Muridae > Psammomys > Psammomys obesus. The sequence goes on from NW_026590486.1 coordinate 3,337,378, forward strand.
AAACTCTTCTCTGCCAGCTGTTCTTTTAAAGGCAGTCACTGCTCTGCTTTCCTCACCATAAAGCCAAGATTTAAAACATCACCCTTTGGCATAAAATCTTTCTCAGAATTCAGATGAGGGTATTTGGAAAATTTTCATAGAAAGTCACACATAGTACTTCATCATTTTCTTCATGAATTTATAGTGATCAGCCATTACCCATTAACTTTGACTACAGTCTCTAGTTACTTCAGAGGATACTCCTACATTTCATGCCTTTCCCATGCACCTAACTTTTCTGCCCTGCTACCATATCTTCTACTTAATGAAGAAAGTAGAAGCCATCAGAGCTGACATCCCTCCTTTACCAAGTAGTCTTCTTATGCCTGCCTGCAATTTCACCCTCCTCCAAGTATAGAAAAGCTGCTTTGTGTCCTGGACAGAGTATGGCCTTCCACTCATGGGTATTTTTCATCATCCACGAAATCACAGCAGAAGTGGTTCTTACCTTTTCATGTTTCCCTGAGATTGTGCCTTCTGCATAGTACAACATATTTAAGCCATGCCCCTGATGTCCTCACACTGAAGCCAATAGACATCCTGAGGCATCTGAGGCCAGTCTCCAGCATGCTTTCAACAGGTCTGAAAACACTCAAGTATGTATTCCTAAAAGACAAGAACTTTCAGGAAATGTGACCAAAAATGACTTAGCACAGATAAAGAACTTTAAAGAAAAAAATCCTTTAATTTGGTCAGATATCCAACTAGGATTCTGTTGTTTATTACCTCATAGTAGATGGTTTTCATGATTGATAAACATAACAATAGAAATGGCCATAGGATGATGAGTAAAAAATAGAAATTACTGTCTAAGTCTTACACTAAACTGTCACAGAAGTATTAAATCAATGGTGAGAATACTTTTCTAGAATCTAACAGTAGATTACCAAGTTTGAGATTTGCCAGACTGGCAGTTTGCCTCCTGACCTACACATTCCAAAGTATGTAAAAGAGTTTATCAGTGCCCTAATTTGGAATTTTGTCATGTGAGCTTAGGACTGAACCCAGTGTGTTGTACTTTTTAGGCAAGTGCTCTATCACTGTGTAAACTCACCAGCACCCTATAGTTGTACAGATCTGAAGTCTCCAAGCATCTCAAAGCCAATTCTATGAGTCAAAGAAAGACCCAACTCCAGGGGACCTACAGCTGACAGCTTTACCTCAATCTGATTTATCTTGTCCACATTCTCAGCTGCCCATACTCCATCAGCCCTCTTGTCAAAAACAAAAACAAAAAACAAAACAAAACAAAACAAACTCCCCAGTACTGCTTTACTTAGACACCTTGCTTAGCTTCTTCGCTGAGCCTGTGTTCCTGATTTACAGATCTATTCTGCACTATGATAAAATTGTCTTCACTTTTATTTTAACTTAATGTGTTATTTCTTGGTTTACACAATTAGACTCCAATATTTTTAACATGTTTGCTGAAAAAATGACAGCCCTGTTTTTCCAGGTCCTATGAATGGTACCTTGTATGTGAAGAATGTCTCTATAGAAATAAAATAAACCAAAAGAAGAAGAAGAAGAAGAAGAAGAAGAAGAAGAAGAAGAAGAAGAAGAAGAAGAAGAAGAAGAACAAGAAATAAAATAAACCTCTTGGGATGGGATATTTTCCTGTAGGATCTGGGAGAACCCAAAGCAAACATGAGGATTCTTACAAACTACAGCGCAGGATCAAAGCACTACAGTGGATCTTGGCAGTAGAAGGAGGGGTTGGACCAAACCTAGCAAATGACAATGACTGTAAACATCCCTCAGAGTCTGGGAAAGACGAAGGGAGATTCCCCTTAGACCAATGAAACTAAATAAGTCTTGCAGATGCATGGATACTTCAGACCTGCAAAAGTGAAGAACAAATCTGAGTTTCTTTCTGCCACTAGGTTTGTAGGAATTTACTTACATAGTCATAGCAACATATTATCTTTATATTTTAATCTCTGGACTCCCTTGGTTCTTTTTGTTTTGTTTCTGTAATTTATTTAAGAAGCCTGGTCATCCATGCTAATAAAATTGTTCTAGATGGAGCTAATTGCATCCTCATGGTTGCGTTTACCTTGTTCTATGATTAAAGTAGATCCTGTATTTTGTTTTTTAGATCTAAAGTCTTCTTAATAGAATTCAATTTGGGTAAGGAAATACTTCACAGATTAGGCTGTGAAATCTCTATGGCATAAACTCAGGAGACATACATCTGTCTGTTTTCATGACTAAATATTGATTGTTTCATCCAATGTCACTTTGATGAATCCCTGATGATGGCTCCATCAATGTACAGTGGACAAGTAGATGAATGACATTAAGAACAAATATTTGGTCTGTCTTTTATTAAAGAAGGTAGAAAATTGTGCTTTTTGCCACTTTATTGCTTCTCAAGTTATTGGCTAAATTTAATCCATATAAAGAATACTTTCCAATCAAATATTTGCTAAACCTGAGGCACAGTTAGGGCAGGAAAGGTAAATATTTGATTTTTTACATCATTTTTCATAAAAATGAATCAATCTTTCATAGTTATCATTCTGCTTGCTCTCACTAGCCATCTCTGCCATCAGACCTGCCTATGGGTTCTGATAGGTTCAACTGCTTGTCTGGCATGTCTTCTGGGAGCTCAGCCTATTTCTGAGCCTGAGGGTTCTGGTCTATTTGGAAATTTTATTTCCTCATGAAAGGTAGCTCAGAGACTTTCAAGTTCACACAATGCCTCACCCTGAGCGCCTCCCCATGGGTTGCTCCAAGCCAAGCTTGAGTTGGCATGTAGTGATGGTTCATGGGCTGAACAATGCTTCATCTCTCAGCTACTGAGAGACATGCTGGCAAGCTCAGCATCCTGGGCTGGTACTTTGCCAGCCTGAAATCAACCAGAAGCATTACAAATTTTAGTCCCTGGGGACTAAACATTTAGCCCTCACTCTAGCATCAGTGTGGACTCTCAGGCAGTCTCTAATTTTTTTTCTTTTTGGGAAAGGGCAGCTCCTGGGAATTTCTTGATTATCTAAAGTCTACTTTACTTTTATATCTAAAGATAAAACAAATTTAAAATACATTTTTATTTGTACAGAAAGGTTATTTGGTGTAGAATTGACACAGTATGTGGTAGGTAGCAAATGACTCATAGTTAAGAAAATTGAGTCCAAGTGAGGTCTCCTTTGATTCCTCTATAGTGTTTCCCATGATTCCCAGACCCAGTGGCCTTCATTCACTCATTTTGAAAAGTCTTGTGGTTGTTGACAGAGACAACAGTGTGTACACAGAAAACCACTTATAAGGAATAATTTCAGTTCATAGATCCAAGTAGGGCCATTCAGTACATGGTGTTCAGCCTCTCTTTTCTAAGGAGAAAAATAAACTTAGATTTCATTGATACAAAAAACAGTAACATGTATTGTCAATGATGCTCAGGGTAGTGACAGAATGATTAATTCTATATTATAAAGATTGCTATTGAGAAAAATCAGTTGGACATCAGAAATCAGTAAAAATACTTCTATAGAAAGTCTCTGCTCATACTAAATCTGTTAGAAGGAAAAGTGGGGAAGAGCCTTGAACTCATTGGCACAGGAGACAACTTCCTGAACAGAACACCAACAGCACAGGCTCTAAGAGCAACAATCAATAAATGGGACCTCATGAAACTGAAAAGCTTCTGTAAAGCAAAGCACACTGTCTCAGAACAAAACGACTGCCTACAGATTGGGAAAGGATCTTCACCAACCCTACGTGACAGAGGACTAATATCCAGAATATATAAAGAACTCAAGAAGTTAAACAGCAACAAATCAATTAGTCCAATTAAAAAAAAATGGTGTAGAGAGCTAAACAGAGAATTCTCAATAGAGGAATATCGAATGACAGAGAAACACTTAAAGAAATATTCAACATCCTTAGCCATCAAAGAAATGCAAATCAAAACAATCTTGAGATTGCACCTTACACCCATCAGAATGGCAAAGATCAAAAACTCTAGTGACAATACATACGGAAGAGGATGTGGAGAAAGAGGAATCTTCCTCCATTGCTGGTGGGAACGTGAACTTGTATAACCACTTTGGAAATCAATCTGGTGCTTTCTCAGACACAAATAGTGCTTCCTCAAGATCTAGCTATACTACTCCTAGGCATATATCCAAAGTATGCTCAAGTATACAACAAGGACATTTGCTCAACTATGTTCGTAGCAGCTTTATTTGTAATAGCCAGAATCCAGAAACAACCCAGATATACTTCAACTGAGGAATGAATACAGAAATTGTGGTATATTTACTCAATGGAATACTACTCAGCAATTAAAAACAAGGAAATCATGAAATTATCAGGCAAATGGATGAAACTAGAAAAGATCATCCTGAGTGAGATATCCCAGAAGCAGAAAGACACAAATAGTATATACTCACTTATAAGTGGACATTAGACATATAATATAGGATAAACATACTAAAATCTGTACATCTAAAGAAACTAAGCAAGAAGAAGGACCCTGGGTAAGATGTCAGTTCTCATTCAGAAAGGCAAACAGGATGGACATTAGAAGAGGAAGAAAACAGGGAATAGGACAGGAGCCACCACAGAGGGCCTCTGAAAGACTCTACCCAGCAGGGTATCAAAGCAGATGCTCAGATTCATAACCAAACATTGGGCAGAGTGCAGGGAATCTTATGAAAGAAGGAGGAGATAAAAGACTTGGAGGGGACAGGAATTCCGCAAGGAGAGCAACAGAACCAAACAACAACAACAACTCAGCTCCGGGGTCTTTTCTGAGATTGATACTCCAACCAAGGACTATGCATGGAGATAACCTAGAACCTCTGCACAGATAGAGCCCATGGTAGCTCATTCTTCAAGTGGTTTCCTTAGTAAGGGGAACAGGGGCTGTCTCTAACATGTATTCATTGGCTGGCTCTTTGATCACCTCCCCCTGAGGGGGAAGCAACCTTATCAGGCCACAGAAAAAGACAATGCAACCAGTCCAGATGAGGCCTGATAGGCTAGTTTTAGATGGAAGGGGAGGAGCACTTCCCTTATCAATGGACTGAGGGAAGGGCATGAGAGGAGATGAGGGAGGGAGGGTAGGATTGGGAGGAGATGAGGGAGAGGGCTACAGCTGGGACACAAAGTGAATAAACTAATAAATTTTAAAATAATAGATAAATAAATTATTAAAAAGAAAGTGTCTGGTATATATCCAGCAATGCCAGAGAAAGAGACAATGCAAACCCTGACACACAGATACCCACAAGTTCACCAGACAAGGGTGTCCTAGAGATTATGAAAAGTTTGTACAAGGTTGAAAGACTGTATGTCCATCAAATTAACTGCCGTCTTCTACAAAACTCACCTTAAAGACACATAAATTCAGATATAGAAAGGGACCCATTCAAGGATGCCCATGGCATCATAGCTTCCAAAATGTCAGACCCAACCTAGTAACTATCAACAAAGGATTTCAAATAACCTGTCTTGTTTACATGCTACATAGAGAAACAGGATCTTCATTTCCTACTCAAAGAATCTGCCTCAATATTAAATGAATAAAATGAAGAATATTAATTTTTATCTAAGTAAATTATACAATTCTGTGTGTATAAAAACACATAGTACAAAACAAAAATTAAGAAAAGAAGGAATAAAAAAAAGATTAAAAGATAGATGGGACAGGCAACAATTCACCATTAAACTTAAGATAGTGTCAACCCTCTTAAAGTTGAGCAAAGCCAGGGAAGCAAATGGAATTTTAACTATATTTTTAAAGCTTCATGTATAAACATTCTATCTGCATTAGTTAAGGCTGTGTCACTGTAAGCACAATGCCTGACAGAAAGTGGAAAGACTTAGTTTTGCCCCTCTATTCAGACACTCCTGTTCATTGTGGTATGAATTCCATGAGAATGGAGGATGCCAGTGCTAGCTTTCATTTACATGTCAGAGGACCAGGAAGCTGAGATGACAGGCCAGAATCAGGGATGGGTATCCTCTCTAAAGGTCTACTCAATGACCAGCTTCTTCCATGAAGAGAATCCCAAAGGCTCTACAGTCTCCGAAATCATAGTACAAGCTGATTTCCTGGCATTAAAGTCACGAGCCTGGGAGAATATCCAAAATGTAAGCACTAAGATTTTCTAAAGCAAATCACATAAGCACCTGCTAACAACAACCAGGTAGCATATGTTAGTATATTTGTTAGTATATGTTAGTATATTTGTTTGGGAAAATAAGACTTGGGCTTTTGTTAAGTTCTGATTTTGTCAACAAAATTCTAGATTTTATAATCTACTATTTAAATTTTTAAGTGAGTAAAGAAAATACGTGTTGCAGTTTAGATACCCTCAGTTGAGAGGCATCTTGGTAGCTTCCACAAACAGAATCAAATTTAGAATGCCTCAGAAAATACAAATTAAAATACAATTGAAAACTGAAAATCTTGCTAACCATTTGACAATGTCATAACATCAATGACACAAATAAATGCCATTTTCAAAAGAGAACAGAGATAGTGCTCAACAGCAAAGAAATAGAAACATTGAGAAGTTATAGACAGTCGGGCATGGGTGTACACACCTGTAATCCCACCACTCAGGGAGGCAGAAGCAGGCAGATCACTGTAAGTTCAAGGCCAGCCTGGTCTACAAAGCGAGTACAGGACAGCAAAGGCTACACCCTTGTCTCAAAAAGGAAAAGAAAAAAGAAAAAGAAAGAAAGAAAGAAAATATAGACACTTTCCAACACTTTAAGATGGTTCAAAAGGAAGCAATGGAAAAGCAGCAGTGGTAAATCAGGGAGCTGAAGGGTCTAATCTAGAGTGTGAAACAACCTGAGTTTCCAACCATGACCCTTGCAAAGCTGGGAGAAGAAAAGGAGTGAAGGAGAGAAGGACAGGCCCTCCCTGGCTTTGCCAGGAGCTGCTAAACTGTGAGTTCTAGAGAAGTCTTCTCTTACTCTTTCAGCAGTATCACCTTGTATACACACATTCTTATCAAAGCAGTGATATATCAGCCTGAACTGTCCTCACCCAGCAGATCCACCAAGACACCAGAAGGTCCCTAGATGGGAGGCTATAGCTCCAGGAACAGAGGGTCCAGAAATGGCAGAATACCCTTCCTATGATGTGTTTTGGTGGCAAGATGAACAGAAGAAGCAAACATGCCAAGGGTATGCTTGCAGGACTTAAGAGCATACTTGGAGGGTCTTAAATAAACCATGTTGATCTTGGGAAAGAAGAGTCAGAGGGTCAGGAAACCAGGACATGAGGCAGCCACATTGGGCTACCCTGGAACAGCAGAGAACAAAAGGAGATTAGTTAATTATGAAATGTTTATAATACAGCATTGAGTATGAAAATAAAGCTCAGCAGGGCATGGAAATGGGTTGGTAGAGTGCTTTTCTAGCAACCATGAAACCTTGGAGTCAATTGCCTTAGTACATAAACAGGCGTGATGGGAACAACACCTATAATTCCAGCATTCTGAAGTCAGAGGAAGAAGAGTCAAGGATATCTGTGCTTACACAGCAAGTTCAAGTCCACCCCAGGCTACATGAGACACTGCCTCAAAATAAACAAATAAATTTCCAAATAAAAGAAAGCTAATAGTTCTAAATTTAGTTTAAAACTCTGTATATGCAGAGAGGAGAAACCCATTAAGGTGTATAAGAAGAGGTGTTCATATAGGTTTATCTGTGACTTCTTACTATCATTATTTCCTAAAACTCACCAATAAAAATTACTTTGGAGCCATGCTCACACCTATAATTCCAACACTCAGGGAAGCAGAGTCAGGCAGATCTCTGCGAGTTCGAGGCCAGCCTGGTCTACAAAGTGAGTCTAGTACACCCAAGGCTACAAAGAGAAATCCTGTCAGAAAAAAACAAACAAACAAACAAACAAACAAAACAAACTACTCAGCAATTTAAAAAACAAGGAAATCATAAAATTTACAGGCAAATGGAAGGAGCTAGAAAAGTTCATCCTAAGTGAGGTAACCCAGAAGCAAAAAAACACATATGGTATATACTCACTTATAAGTGGATATTAGACAAATAATATAGGATAAACATACTAAAATCTATAGCCCTTAGCTAAACAACAAGGAAGACTCTAGGGAAGATGCTAAATCCTCATTCAGAAGGACAAACAGGATAGATATTGGAAGTGGGAGAAGACAAGGAAGAGGATAGGAGCCTTCCACAAAAGGCCTCTGAAAGACTCTACCCAGCAGGGTATCAAAGCAAATGCTGAGTCTCATAACTGAACTTTGGGCAGAGTGCAGGGAATCTTATGGAAAAAGAGGGAGATAGAAGACCTGGAGGGAACAGGAACTCCACAAGGAGACCAACAGAGCCAAAAAAAAAAAAAAAAAAAAAAAAATCTGGGCCTAGGTGGGCCTGCTGAGACTCATGAATCAATCAGCAAAGACCATGCATGGAGAGGACCTGTACCCCATGCTCAGATGTAGCCCATTGGCAGCTCAGTCTCCATGTCTCCATGTGAGTTCTCTAGTAAGAGGAGCAGGGGCAGTCTCTGGCATGAACTTGGCTGCCTGCTCTTTGATAACCTCCTCCTGGAGAGGTGACCTCAGGCCTCAGAGAAAGAGGATACAGATTGTCCTGATGAGACCTAATAGGCTAGTGTCAGATAGTAGGGGAGGAGGACTTCCCCTATCTGTGGCCTAGGGGTGGGACTTAGGGGGAGGAAGAGGGAGGAAAGATGGGACCAGGAGGAGATGAGGGAGGGAACTACAGCTGGGATATAAAGTGAATAAATTGTAATAAATAATAATAAAAATTTTTAAAGAAAGATAGGAAAGAAGGAAGGAAGGAAGGAAGGAAGGAAGGAAGGAAGGAAGGAAGGAAGGAAGGAAGGAAGGAAGGAAGGAAGGAAGAAAAAAGGAAAGAAAACAAATTAACTACTTTGGGAAAATAAAGTAAAAAGGAATGTTATGCCTAGGAAATTTAGGGGGCAGGAGAGATGGATCAATCATTAAGAGCACTGATTGCTCTTTCAGAGAACCCAGGTTCAATTCCCACCGACTACATAGCATCTCACAACTATCTGTAACTTCAGTTCCAGGGGATTAGTATCCTCACACATACATACAGGCAAAACATCAATTCAAGAAAAAGAAAGAAATGTAGGAAGCAAAAGGCACAGAAGATGCTGACAGAGCAAGGATCCATATGCCATAGAAGACTCGTGAAACAATAAATTCAGTGATTCAGCTACAGTGGGGAGGGGGGTGGAGGGCTGACAGCTGCTATTGATCTTAGCAATTCCTTACAGTCCTATGTTCAAGAAGATTTCATAATTGATATGTGTTAAGCATTTATTGGGTATGTGTCTAATGATAACCCACACTGAAAAGTAAACTTCTTCCTTGAAGAATGCTATGGCAGACTAGAGGCCCTGTGGGGATAGCAGGTGCTCATTCCCAGGAGGGAAATCAGCAAGGATCAAACTCTTTTTGCATCAAATTAAAAAGTATATGTTATCATAATTATAGTGTGATGGTTCAAAAATTAGGAGGGCGGGATGTAGCTCAAAGGTAGAGCATTTATCTTACTTTTGTGAGGCACTGGGTTTCATCCACAAGATCAGAAAGAAAAGGAAGGGAAAGAAAGAAAGGAGGAAGGTAGAAGGGAAGAAGAGAGTGAAGGAAAAAGGAAGAGAAATGTGTATACACATTGTAATGTGGTTAAATCAACCTTATTATCACATTTCTTCATTTATTTATTATTTTTGATGAAAAAAAATTTTAAATTTGTTCTTGAAACAATTTCAAAATTCAATACTCCATTGTTCACTGCAGCCCAGGCTGTTCTCAATTGCTCTGATCAAGTTGATCGATCACAGAAATTCTGGCAATTTGGCACTTTCTATTTATCCTACTCTCTTCATTTTTATCTTTGTCTTTTTCATGAGTAATCATGATCTTTTGATTACAAAAATCTCCCTGTTTTAATAATGCGAGGCATGATTATTTACAACTTGTAATCCCAGGTTCTCTGAAGATAGAAGCAAGAGGATTCCACCTTCACACCTGGGTATCTGGGCTACAAAGTGAGTTCAAGGCCTGCCTGGATCACTGGATCACTTAGGGAGACCCTACTACATGAGAAAAAAAAAAAAAAAAAGCTGGAGGTTCAGTGAAACTGGAGAGAATTTGTCTAGTAGCAGCAAGGCTCTGGGTTCAGCCTGCCAGAGTGGAGAAAGGCTCTTCACTTCTAAAGCTGTACTTCCACTGTGGCATTCACTTATGATTTTCCCTGCAATTCAAATTTATATACTTTTTAATAAAACATTATAATTAGCTTACCTGACTCCCCCAAACATATTTCTTTGGTGTTTTATTGTGATTACATTACATACGCTAATCACTGTAATAGCAACCAGGAGCATCAGGATATAAATTAAACACAAGGAGATGGCTGCATTCCACCTTTTGGTTCTTTTCTATTGCTAGTATTGTTTAGGCACTTCTTACTGATTGTGCACATTGTCTAAGTTTATTTCCCAATGTTCGTTTGATATTGCTGAAAGAATGCATCGTTCCCACCACTAGAGCATTTACTGTTTTAGTTTGTGCATCTGATGTCAATCATTGCTGTGCTTTGCATTTTGTTAAGTAGTTGATTGCATCCTCTATGTGGAGTGGTTTATCTGTTCATTTTATAAATATCCCAATCTCTGTCTTACTTATGAATAATGCCCACTTTAACACTTTCTTCACCTTGCAGAAACCTTTTGCACTAGGTTGTAGCTGTAGACCATCGCTGCAAAACGATGGTGACATTTCACACCTTTGTCTTATCTGGGTTTTAAAGGAAGATGTTCTTTTGTTTACTCATTAAATGTGACATTGTCCTTTAATTCATTGGTTTCTTTATCACTCCCTTAAACTCACTCCCCATCCTTCTCTGTCACACACAGATTTTTAACCCCCACCCCTTCTCTTTCTCCTTGACAGGATTTCTCTGTGTTGCCTAGGCTGTCTTGGAACTCACTCTGTAGACTAGGCTGGCTTCCAACTCATAGATCCACATGCTTCCTGAGTGCTAGGAGGAATTATCTTTTTATGTTTACTTAGGATTGTATTATTTGTTTTTAATTAATTACACTTTATTTACTTTGTAACCCCCTCCCCCCTCCCCTCCCAATCACTACCTTCTTCCTCCTTCTCCACATGTGCCCCTCCGCAAGTCCACTGGTAGGAGAGGTCTTCTTTTCCTTCCTTCTGATTCCAGTCTGTTAGGTCTCATCAGGAGTGGCTGCATTGTCTTCTTCCGTGACCTGGAAAGGCTGCTCCTCCCTCAGGAGGAGGTGGTCAAAGAGCAGACCAATCAGTTCATGTCAGAGACAGTCCCTTGTTCCCATACGTATGGAACCCACTAGGAGACTGAACTGTCATGGGCTACATGTGTACAGGGGTTCTGGGTTATCTCCATGCACACTACTTGGTTGGACTATCAATCTCAGGGAAGACCCATGTGCCCAGTTTTTTGGATCTGTTGCTGTCCTTGTGGAGCTCCTGTCCCTTCCAGGTCTTACTAACTCTCACTTCTTTCACAAGATTCCCTGTAATCTCCTCAAAAGTTGGCCATAAGTCTCAGCATCTGCTTTGATAGTCTGCAGGGCAGAGCCTTTCAGAGGCCCTCTATGGCAGGCTTGTTCCCTGTTTTCTCCTTCTTCTGATATCCATCCTCTTTGCCTTTCTAGATGGGGATTGAGCATTTTATCCAGAGTCCTCCCTCTTGAGTAGTTTCTTTAGGTGTACAGATTTTAGTAGGTTTATCCTATATTATATGTCTATATGAGTGAGTATATACCATGTGTGTCTTTCTGTTTCTGGAATAGCTCACTCAGGATGATCTTTTCCAGTTCCCACCATTTACCTGAAAATTTCATGATTTCCTTGTTTTTAATTGCTGAGTAGTATTCCATTGTGTAGATGTACCATACTTTCTGTATCCATTTCTCAGTTGAGGGGCATCTTGGTTGTTTCTAGTTTCTGGTTATTACAAATAAAGCTGCTACAAACATGGCTGAGCAAATATTCTTATTGTGTACTTGAGCCTCTTTTGGATATATGCTTAGAAGTGGTATGGTTGGATCTTGAGGAAGAGCTATTCCTAGTTGTCTGAGAAAGCGCCAGATTGATTTCCAGAGTGGTTTTACAAGTTTACATTCCCACCAGCAGTGTAGGAGGGATATCTTTTCAATATCAACAAAAAATTAAAATTTCTATATAAAAATATATTATTTATGTTAATAAAATTGAATTATACTTAAGATTTATTTCATAGAGGTTTCCAGTATTTAATAACACTTGCATTTTTCAATAAAACAGAAAATTGTCAATTCTTTCAATATTATCTAATAAAATTCTATTAACTAAAATCTGAGAGGATTTGGAAAAGGGTGATAAATATGATCTTCATAGATGTTACATTAAGGATGAAAAAAGAGACTTCTTCTTCTTCTTGGAATAGTTTAGAACAAAAGCAAGCCCAAATTTTAATCCTCTACTTCCCTCTGGAGTGTGTGGACTGTGGTCTATCTATTATCTGTGTGTTATATATATCTGATCTGCCTGTCTATTACAAAAGGCTTTGTTCTGTATTTATTGAACAGTATAGAAAATAGAAAACATATAAGAAAACAATATGGATCTCTTTTTACAGAAATCTTTAACTCAGAACTGGAAGCTCAGAACGGGAAACAGTGCTGAGTTCATCGACCTGTCCACATGTTGCACCCAACATTTCTGGCTATCTTAAGCACTGTCACCTCTCCAGCCCCAAATCAAATACATTTCAAAAATCTTTCATAAAACAGAATTTTATATTAATATTTATACCCATTTTAAGACTTTGATTTCTTATTGTTTTATGTTGCTCTGGTCTATACATTTTAAGTGATTTGGAAGATTTTCTGATTTTTCTGGGCACTTGACCAGTTAGATAGACCTGTAGTACCTGTTCTTTAAAGTCTCTGTCAGTAAACTCAGTCACTGGCATTCCTTTCCTGGTCAGCTTCTATTTATGACATTTGGATTAGTGATGATTGGTTTTGAGTAGTCTTTAGCAAAACCTAGAGGATGTTAAAATCTTAATTTTCTTTCAAGCAGATATCTCCATGGCTTCATCACACTCAAAGACTGACTATGCATGCCAGGATGACAGACAGATGGTGGAAATGACTATGCTTAGGCCATGAGCAGCCTCAACCTGTCCAAGAAATGCAGAACTTACAGTCTTACAGCATGTAAGATCAGGGCCAATGGGCACTTTGGAAAATAATGAAACTGCCAACTTTAAAGAAAGCCTTCCTTCATGCTACTCTACTGCTGCCTCCTGGAAGAAAGCCTGGACTAGATAGGTCAATTTCATCACAAACACTTTGGCTGGACCCCAAAGACTTCCTGTTCCTTGCCGAAAGCCCCAGTTGCCCTGTTGGGAAAGCTTTCAGGAAAAGGAGGAATGGAAAGAAGGCCAAGGAGGGGAAATTGACTGGCCAGAGCATGACAGAACCAGAGATCCTGGCATCATCCCTGGCCTTTAGCCACTAGACACCAGTAGCGTGCCTTGCCCCTAGCACTAACAAAGTATTGAAATTCAAACAGGGGACTTTGCCTTCTAGCCCTCCCCAAAACTGGTTTATATGGTGTTTCAAACAGTATCAAGGAAGCTGTCAGGAAGGTACAACCAAAGGTGCCCCTGTATCAGAGAGGGCCATTGCAGACCTATGATGGTTGAAATAAAATTTTATATCATTTACATATATCTGAAGAAAAAAATAAGTTGAAAACAGATCTAACCAAGTTGGAGTGAAACAAGACAAATGACTCTGGAAAGTATCTGTTCCATATGAAGAAAAGGCAAAGCAGTATTGATGAGTCTTGAAGGGAGGGTATAATGTGGAGAAGTTGACAAAATTCATTTCGGAATGTTTCTCAACTTTTCTGGACAACTGAAACTTCCATTTTTTTTAAAAAATGGAAGAAATGAATAGGAAAAAAAACCCAACAACTTGCCAACTGTGTTTTAAACCTGTGCAAATTTCCCTTCTTATCATAAGTCTAGTATCCACTGACTATCCCTACGTTCCTCTCTTTTAGCTGATTTCTTACTCTTTGCTTTAAACTTAAAAAAAAGGAGCTGGAGAGACGGATCATCACTTAAGAGCACTGTTGTTCTTCCAGGACCATTTTTGGGTTCTAGCACCTACATGGTGGCTCACAACCCTCTGTCACTACAGTCCGGGGGGTATAATGTTCTTTTATAGCTTCCAGGAGCACCAGGCATGCACACTTATACACATGAAGTAAAATAAATACATCATTTAAAAAATAAATAACAGATTATAAAATAATTTTAGTTCCTGGCCAATGCAATGAATAAATAAACACACACACACAAATTTAAACATGCACAGCCCTTGCTATTTTATCTGTTGGCATTTGATCTATTAATTGAAGTTGAGTAAATCAGGGACATAGAATATTTAAATTATATTTTTTCTGCCTTTACACTGGATTCTTCCCAGAGCTTCAGTGTAGCATGTACATCAGATTTTCCAAATACCATTCTCACATTAGTTTCACTCCTAATTTATTCCCTATATTTATCCCACATGCCTGTCTTTTTCCATAATTTATCTGTTTATCTGTTTGCCTTGAACACTTTCTTACAGACCAGCATAAGTGACTCACTTAATTTTTAAATTGTTATGCTACTCTCCTTGACAGACCCAAGGATAATGCTTGCAGCAATGAGCCTGGCATGCCTGATGCCTGAGCTTAACCCTCCAGCACCCAGCATAGCATCAAAAGGAAAATAAAGACTCTGTCTTAGAATAGAATTTGGTTTTTATAATAGCTTAGCCTTTAATATTGAAAATTAGATGATAAAGTCTAAAATATGTTGTTAACACTAAAATTTCAGATTAGATGTGAGACTCATTTATATGGATGTAAAGGGAAAGTTTCTTAATTCTTCAAATTCAGTAGTTTTCCTAGTGTACTTGAAGTGAGAAAAATATTTTTACTAAATACTGACCTAACCTCACGCTAAAACAGAGGTCAGCCTGACCCTCAGGCATGTCCAGTACTTAAAAAAAATTTCAGTAACCAGAATTTCTCAGCTTATTCTTATGGTTATAAGGCATTGTTCTGTTCCTCTTGAACTTACTACTTTTTTCTTTAAATTGTCTATGGGTTTCTTTACCCACTGTTCCCCAAAAATCTGACTTCTAACATCGCGGTTTCCTTGACTATCCTGTGATTCCCCTTAGAAGCTCATAAGTGCACAAAGCTACCCTGGCTCCTGGATCATTCCTGGCCAGTGTAGGTGGATCCAAAGTCATACTTCCTAAATGCAGATGGATACAGACATCTACTTCCAAAATGTGGGTGAATTCAGAGATCTACTTCCTCTATTGTGGATGGGCAGTCAACAGGCTTGCAAAAGTAAACTTTCTTCAAATGAAAGGGTGAATCATTCACATATTGTATAAAGTATTATGTAAAATACTGTATATGATTATATAGTACTATGTCCTTAAATTTGACCCTTAAACAAAAATATCAAACCAGTTATATTCCACTGCTTAACTCAGATCTCCGTCATACTCCTTTCACAAAAGGCCATCCCATTTCTTCTGTTCAACAATCCTCCCCTAAACAGTAAAATCACTGAGCAGTAACAGATTGAATCTGTAACTCATTCACATGTTATACAAATGTTACCAGAATTGTGGGGAGTTTCTCCACAGTTGCCAGATGATATCAGAGAAATCAGACCCCCTCTTGGGATTCTTAGTCTTTTTAATAAAAGAATTAAAGAATGGACAAACAGGATCTCAAAAAAAAATATTTGAATTTAAATGAAAACCCTCAGCGCAGACAAGCTGTAAACCTTTGCAGCTTTCCAAAGGAGGAGAATAGAGAAGGAAAGGAACAAAATTATGCCTTATGAGTTACTGGTATGGAGGTCTACCACCTGGTAGGAAGCAACCACATGCTGGGCACTTGTGCAAGGCTGCTTTAGAGAAAGAATAAGGAAGCTCAAAGTATGACAAAAGACATACATAGGTTCTGGCCAGCACCTGAAAGAGACAGAAAAAATAAAAATAAAAAGATGTACCATTCAAAAATGTAGGCAGACTTAGTTGAACCTCATGGCTGGGAGTAGGGAAGAATTCTGGGAAGGAATAATTTTTCCACCCATTTCCTGAGAATGCCTTAAGGTGAACCAACCTTCTTAGCATGGTCCCTTAGCCAGATGATTGCCCTAGCCCAACTGGAATGTAAAGTCTTCACTGCAGCTCCTGGTCTTCATCAGATGTTTTCTTTTGATGAGTCATTACCAATAATCTAACACAGAGCCTAAAACCAAGAAAGCATGTCACACTTGCCATTCCATATGGTTCTTACTAAGGCCTGAAGAGGGGATAAGCTTGGTTTTCAAAGCTGATAGGTCATAGAGTTATCCTTATGTTAACACAGCCACAAAATGGCTGTGCAATGGCTAGCTTTATGAATCAAGTTTAAATTACTGTGCTTGAGAGATCTATAAAACAAAAATGCTCCCAACCTGTAAACCCCACTTGCCCAAGAACAAATCACTTCTTCGAATGCTGGAAGCTATTGTTCATATAAGATAACAAGCCATGTGTTTTCACTTCTTTAAACAAACTTAACTGCACCAACTGTACAGGATGTGGTCGATCACACGTAGACAGGAGGTAGGTAGGCAGGAAGTACATGAGGATGTATGCTTGCCCCGGCCTGGGCAAAGGTGGGAAGTATGTAGCCTTGTGGATCTTATCTTTATAAGCCTCTGTCGAATGTAATTCAGCTCCATAGTCTGGGATGGAATATGAGACTGGCCAGTATCCATCGTCCTGGTCAATATTTGATAAAGCTTCCTTCAAATTTGGCTCAAAAAATTGTCATAGTGTTCTTGTTCTTGCCCAGTGAGATTAATAGCTGTTTTGACGAGATGGCTTTAAAGGACCTAGAAGCTGGGACTCTGGCACCTCCCCTCTCCTGGCTTTACTTGGTGATTAAGGTCATTTTTCAAGACAGCTGGAGAAGCAGTTGTGGCTGTGACTCAGACCACAGGAAGTCATCTCGGAGTCCACAAATGAGCACTTTACAAAGACTATTCTAGGAAACTCATTTTGAAACACAATAGGAAATGTTCGAGCTTGCTAGCAAATTAAATACATCTAAAGCAACACTAGATACTACTCAAACAGTCAGCACCAAAAAGATGAGTACACTGGCCTCCTTTGTGTGGGTCCTGTCCCCAGGGGTTCTCCAGGCCCTGCCAATAGCATGCTAGCAACCTCGTGAAGAAGCAACAGGGATGTGCATAATAAATAACTGTTTTAAAAGGCTATTAAAATATTACACAGCATGCTCAATTCTAACATTTCATTTAAAATGACCAGAGATTTATGAACTGTATGGTTTATTTTAATATGATTTGTAATAAGAAAAAGATAAAAATAAATGTTAAGATAAAAATATATGGAAGTAAAAAATAATCCTACAAAGGAAAGAAATATTGGAGGAAATCCTAACAAATTGAGTTGGCTAATCCTGGGTGGAATATGAGTTGATATATTAGTCATCTTGCAGTTACTGTAACAAATACATGAGATTAATAAGCTTAATAAGAAAAAGGCTTATCTGGGATAATAATGACAGGGATTTCTATCTACAGTGAGTTATCTGTTATAGTCAGTCTATCAGGGTAATTGTGGGCTGGTGGAAAGGGTACACCTCATCTGGGTTAGGGAGTAGGGAAGCTCCACGAATCTTCCTTGCTGATGGAAGGCCTTGATGACCTTAAATTTTCTATCAGTTAGATCTCACCTTTTACATGTGTCCAGGGTCTTCCTATGCATTAATCTGAGAAGCCAAACTTTCACACAGGAGTCTCTGGGAGCATTCAAGACCCAAATTTTAGCAACAGATAGATATTTTCATAGTTATACATGCAATATGATCTTTAGGTTCAGTATACTCTGCCTGGCCTCCTAAGGCTATAAAAAAGCAAAAAGTAGATACATGGAAACTCTGCCAGGCAATGATGTGCCCACTCTAAGAAGCCCAGTGAAAACTGATAGAACAACCAGGCAAAGCAGAACAGAAGAAATGACAAACAGCAAACAAACATCTGAGGAGTCCAGCATGGTTGTAAGCTGGGAAATGCTAATTAAAACACCTGTGAGATACCACTTCTCATCTATTAGCACTAATATCCAATACTGACTAAATCAACTATTGTTAAGGATACTAAATAGGAACTTAAATCATTTGCTAGTTGGATGCAAAATAGAGCAGCCACTTAAGACTGCCAAGCAGTTAGCATGAGACTGCATTCACAAATATTGATTTAGTGCCTGTTTGCTTGTTCTATGTAATGTTAGATTCCAGATGGCCACAATGCCTGCAGCAGCCCTTCCTCTTACACAGATAACGACAGGCACTCTGCTGATGCCTGTGTCTCGGAATCTCTAGCTAACGGACTTCCAGGTTGCTAGAATTGACATCCTGCTCCTCACTCTAGAGATCACAGACAGAGGGAATGTAGTTGAAGCACAGAGTTGCTGTTATGTATAATGTTGTGGTGATGAATGTGTGAAACTGATGTCTAGGGCTATAGATCAGAGAACTTTAATTTGGGTGAATTAAAAAAAAAATCCATAGGGTATTTAAGTCCTCAGGATGAAAAGTAGGTTGTGACAAAAGAATACCATTTCTACATGTCACACCACTGTAAAGAACTGGGCTTGAATGACTACCCTGAATTATTGTAGAAATGAATGGAGGAGGTAAATCTGATGGCAAAAATAGCTGTGAAAGGCAATGGACTCTGTACTGTAATACTCTATTTTGTGATGTTTTGTATTTGTAATATTATATCTTAGTGGATAGATGCTAGGCAAAAATAAAACTACTGTATTCATGAGCATTGTTATTAAGGAGCTATTAAGAAATGAACTATGTAAAGATATTTCTTTTTTCTTTTACTTTATTTTATGTGCATAGGTGTTTCACCTGTATGTATGTCTGGGCATCATATGTGTTGTTTGCTGCCCTTAAAGGCCAGAAGAGGGCATGACATCCTTGGGAACTATGGTTACAGACAGTAGTTAGCTGTCAGGTGGGTGCTAGGATTTGAACCTAGGCCCTCTGGAAAAGCAATGGGTGAAAGGATAATGTAAGAAATGGGGCCAGACTAGATTGAGCCAGAGATACTGGATTCAATTTGGAGATGTCAATATAAACTCATACTTAGTTTATATACTTAGATATCATGAAATAGTGATACCTTTGTGGGCACATAGCTACTGTGCATACTTGAGTTTTCATGTTTTCTCAGTAAAAAAAGAGTATAGAAACAGAAAGTACACTTAGCACTCAGATCTTGGTTTGGGGTACTACTCTCAAATATTTGGGACTAGAGTTCCTTGGAGAATTGTTGCCTCTAAGACTGTTATAGGAAATTAAAAGATGAGGCTAGGGCATCATATTGTGATTTAAAAAATGCTGAAGTACAAACATGCATGTAATAAATAATTAAACAATACACAACAATAATTTTTTGGAAGAAAAATAATCCTCACTGCAGCCACTAGTTCAAGTCAGTTCTGATACCATTGACCTCGAGGTAGCACTGGCTCCCACTGACTGCCTTTATCATGGAGAGCCCATGCTGTTTTCAACTGTGCACCTGACCCAATTCACCATCTTTAAATTGGAGTTTGTACACTCCCCTTTTTGGGTTCAATTAATATAGTAGACAGGCTTTGAAAATTACATTTATTTTAAAGGATGTTGCAGAGGATGCATAGGGTAGAATAATGAGGAAGGGGAAGGACAATGATGTTTTTTCTTTTTTTCTAGTGCTAACAATGAAAGTAAGGGCCTTGTGCATGCTACACATTCTACCACTGAGCTGCGTGCTCAGATCTCCTGAGTTTTTAATGGAGACTTTACTACCTATGTGTGGTTGATCAAATCACCAGGTTTTTGTGATACTTTAAACTTCAGTTTCTCTCTCCTCAGAGATTAATGAGTAGAGGTAATGTCCTGATTTTACACATCATACCTTGAGAATGAGCCAGAAGAAAAAAAGAGGCAAAAACAAAGCCAAAGGAAGACAAATTGGAGGAAGATAAGCCAGTGCCTGGTGGCTTCCTTTAACAGTTCAATTGAATAGAAATTTATACATGAAACCTTTATCTTTAAATGAATTACAAAATAGTACTAACTCACATGGCAAATTTAATGTAGGAAGATTAATTAATATGTCTATATATTTTTAACTCTCTAAGTAATGTATTAGCATTTTATAGCATGAAATGGTTGATAAGGAGTGAACTGTGTCAAAGGTTTGGTTTTTTTTAACTTTATTTTATGTGCATGAGTGTTTCACCTGCATGTATGTCTTTGCATATGTGTTGTTTTGTGCCCCTGCAGACCAAAAGAGAGAATGGCTTCCTTGGAAACTACAGTAACAGACAGTTGTTAGCTGTTTTGTGGGTGCTAGGATTTGAACCTAGGTCCTCTGGAAGAGCAGCCAGTTCTCTTAATCACTGCACTATCTCTCTGAAAACTTTTCTCCCTCTTCTCTTAAAACATTTTTAATATAATGCAGCTGCATTAAAATATTTCTAGAGTGTGCTCATAACAAATGAAATGTTTTTGGATCAAGTTTTTTTAAGGGAGAAGGAAGATGAGAAATAACTTTTAGAAACACAACAAAAGGAAGTAAGGGTGTGCCTGAATGGTAGAGTACTTGCTTTTCCTTTGCCCTTGGATTGTTCCCGAGAACCATAATAAAAAAGAAATATGTGAGCATCTTTGTTCTGCAAGAAAGAGGAAGGAAGTTTATATGCATTCAGGAAAGAGGCTCTGAGAGCTGGTTTTGACAGAACAGGGGTTCTGAGAGCATCAAGACGTAAGATCAAAAGGGCCACAAGACTAAGACGAGAGCAGAGATGCCTCCCTTGTGAAAGTCAGCCATCTCTCTTTAAAAAAAAATCTAGCAGTTACCTTGTAAAGTTTTTTTTCTAAGTTTTGTTTTAATGTACACACAGAGTGGTGAATTGTTGGCCGATATTTTATTTACAGTCGTGTCTAGAAATGAAGGCTTACAATTGTCAGCAAAAAAGTAGGAAGTCTTCAGAAATATCATCAGCAGTGTTTCCAACAGGGTCAATTTTTACATTTTTCATCAGCTTTGCTTTTTCCAAAAAATGTTTTAGGAGGCAAATTTGCACTTATAAGCCTTTTTTTCCTTTCAGTCAAGGCCTTCTTCCTGTCCTGAAGTGCTTCTCAGATGAACATTACACCTATGTTAAAGGTTTCCTGAAGTGGGCACTGTGGTTTGAGGATTCTTGGTGAAACTATGACAGAACAATGTGCCCAGAATGAGAGTTAAGAGTCTGAGAGACAAAACATGAGCCAGTAGCTGAGTATGGAGCAGGAGCAATTGTACCAAGAACACTATGTGTGTGCAGTTGTAGTTTGGGTGTGATCCTGAACTTAGGACATTGGTAAAGTCAAGCCTTCACTCATTAGAAGCTAGAAAAAAAACATCTGCCTTCTAACAACATTCAAAAAAGAAAACATCAAACCTCTAGCATGAAAATAGGGCTGAGGAAGTTCTTCAAAGGATTTGAAATTATGATCTTAGGTCATGCCAGTCTTTATGACCTTACACAGAAAAAAACAAAAACAAAAACAAGCGAAAAACAGTTTTTCAGGCCCTGTAAGTTCAGATGAAGCATCTCTATCTTGGATCAATTCTCTTGCTGTGGCCTTTGCCCTCACAGGCAAACAACTTTAATATATTAGATACAGACAGATAATAGGGTATTAGACTATCACGTGTTACATGCCATAATACAATGTTGAACAATATAAATGTGATATACAAGTAAAATATACTAGCTATTGAAATGGCTTGGTGTGTAAAGTTGCTTGATTACAAGACACATGACCTGGACCCATATGGTTAAAGAATAGAACCAACTTCAGATGGTTGTCTTCTGAGTTCCTCATAGGTGCCATGGTACTAGCATGCTCCTCAGTCTTCCTCCCAACAATAAATAAATAAATAAATAATAAATAAATAAATAAATAAATAAATAAATATATAAAACAAAAACTAAGCAACCAATTAATAAATAAATATAATTTTAAAAATGCGAAGGTCCTAAGATATAGAAAAACAAAATAAGCCAAATATTGAAACATTTCTATGAAATGCTGGAGACCAATGTAGTAGGCACTTGGCTGCTTACCTGGAGTAGGTGAGCACAGACTACCATATATGTGTACCACTGAGTCTGCCACACCAGATCCTGCAGTGTGAACCTCAGATGCTTTATGCCACTCAGAGGTTCATGCCACACTTGCTTTAATAAAGATTTATGATTAGGTGCAGTTAAGGGAGTGTACACAATATAGAAACGGGGTGTCTTAGCTAGAAGGACTAGAAATGAATGGCATGATCTTGCTTCTGATTGCGTGAGTTACGGAAAAGCCTAAGAAAGCCAAAAGCTGTTCTCTTCTGATGCCACTGTGGAGTGGAAGCCATTCTACAACTGAAGGTCCAACTAATCTAGTTTATAGGAAAATCAAACTTACTAGAGACACACATAATATAAAATGATGAGGATTGGAAGCTGCTAATTTTAGCCAAGGGAAGGATACATGGTCTTTTGTGGGTGACAAAAGAACTTGTTTTGGTCTGTGCTTACACATAATAATGCCATATGTCACTAAGTCCATTTAGTGTTTCTCTAGGTATATGTCTATAGGGCTAACCATATGAGATTAAATAACTTATCAGGAGGCTTATCTCTTTCTGATTCTCCTTCAAGAATGGGAGCTTTTAAGCAGTAGGTCATGCCAGGAAACTCCACAAAGGATCAGAATGGAAAGGACAGAGGCTGAGGACACAGGTCACATTTAGAATCACCTAAATAGCTGAAGTTGTAGGCCTGTGCACTAGATCCAGATTAAATACCATTTCCCCAAGAACTCCTTCATCTTAAAGAACTAAGCAGAGAGGTGCTGCTCAGTGACAGATCATCTGACTAAAATGTGTGGCTTCATCCTCCATCTCCAGCATCACAAAAGGAAAAAAGGCATCTGTGTTCTGTAAATAAGCAGCTTTCTTGTTGATGTTTGGAAATTCAGATTTTAGTTAGGCAGTGGCTTTCTATCTTGCGTCTCTTGCTAATATAACAGGTGATGTTCACAGTCAAGGGAAAAGGATCTACATTAAGATATTATTGTCAATTCTAGTGGCAATATATATAGTTAGATAAATATAATGAAAATTACCTTTATTTGTTTATTACTTTAATTTTTATAGTGTAGGGGTTAAGCCTAGGCCTCACAGATGCCAGTAATACTCTCTAGACAGAACTATATAATTTCAGACCACCACCCATTGCTTTTTCAATAAACATTTTACTTGGCTCACAAAACAAGCAAAGATGATCTCAAAATTCCATTTTATTTTGCTTTGTTTATTTATGTATTATGTGATTTTAAAAGCAAAAGTAAGGAGCCACTGTCTTCCCACCTAAGTGGATACATTAAAAAAAGAAAAAAAAAAAGTCTATACCTGACAGAAAAGAGTTGGAGAAGTGTTCCCTAAGAGCCCATGGTCTGATAAGCTGGGCCACCAATCTATGGCTCTATGGAGAAGTGGTGGGGCCTACAGAGTGGGCCTTGGCTAATTAAGTGATTATTATTATTATTATTATTATTATTATTATTATTATTATCATTATCATCATCATCATCATCATCATCATCATCATCATCATTATTATCTCATACAATACATCCTGACCACAGTTTCCCTTCCCTCTACTACTTCCAGTTAATTCCCACCTCCTCTCTCCCTGAGATCCACTTCTCCTCCCTTTCCCTTAAGAAAATAACAAGCCTACTAGAGATAGCCACTATTGAATACAAAATAACCAGATACAATAAGATTAGTCAAAAGCCCTCATATCAGGGCTAGGCCAGTAAGAGGAAAAGGGTCCCAAGAGCAGGTGAAGGTGTCAGAAATCACCCCAGTTCCTCTTTTAGGGGTCCCCCCAAAACACCAAACTAACAGCAACAATATATGCTGAGGACCTAGTGCAGCCCTTGCAAGCTCTGTGATTGCTGCTTCAGTCTCTGTAAACCCCTATGATGCCTGCTTAATTGATTCTGTGGGCTGTGTTCTTCTGCTGTTCTTGACTTCTCTGGCTCCTACAATTCTTCCTCCCTTTCTTCCAGGGGGTTCTCTGAACTCCAATGGGAGGGATCAAGTGGATCCAGCTCCAATTTGGGCTCTCTAGCTGCCTAAAGGTAGGGTGTGGATCTCTGCATCTGCTCCCTTCAGCTCCTGGAGGAAGCCTCTCTAACAAGGAACTCCAAATCTAGCTTATCTCACTTCCTACCAGCAAGAAGGGGTAGGGGCTCATTATCATGCCTTCCTACCACACCTAGCTTCCAAAGGGAGAAGGACAAGTTACTAAGGGCTGAAACCTCTGGAACTGTGAGATAAAATAAACTCCTGATCTTGTTATATTGGTTTATCTCAGTAACAGAAATCCAGGTAGCGCAATAATCTTATATCACTGGAAAGAAACTCCAACTATCAAAAATTGTCAGACATGCACTGAATACTATGCTGGATTCTTGCATGGATAAGGCAGGAAGTCAAATACGGCTTTTACCTTGAGTAGGCCTGTGCTGTACTTTAGTTTTTTGAATGTATTCCATGAGAAGATGATAAAAAGCACAAGCCTAGAGAGTCATCAGATAAGTAACAATGGAAAAAAATCAGATCACGGATTCCAGTGAATGTCAAAGAAAAAGCATCAAACAAAAACAAACAGAACAGAGGACCTCTCCAGCAGATCTCCCCAGTGTTGATAGGTTATACATAAACAAGTCAGTTTAGTTTTCGGGGGGTAGTACTCTCAGGAAGGACTCAATCCCCACTGGTGAACAGCAGCACAGCAGAGATAACATCTTCACCCTAAAACCAGAAAAGTGATCAGCCACATTACCCAAGAGTAGATATGTTATATCTGCCTGTGCCTGTCCAGTAACTGAGACTAACATCAGATGACTCAGACAGAGCCTTAAATAGACAGCTGTACTCACTAACCACTGGCAAGGAGCAAGTGCCTCCTTCAAGCCAGGCAGAATCCTATGAGCTCACCTTCAACATGACTCAGTGCTCTCACAACAATTTTATTTCATTTTTAAAGGAAAACTTACATTAACAGTTAGCATTCAGAGTTGAGACTTCAGTCAGAGGTACTTGACTTCAAAATACAGGAAATCCTTAAACACACCTTATTAGTGAGCTTCTCATTACCATAATAAAATGTGCTTTGGCAGACAGGTTATAATGAAGAGGTGATCTGGAGGGCAGAAATCATGGCTCTGGCTTTGGTTCCACAAGTATTGTGTCATGGCAAATGGCAATGGTTGTAGTGCCTCAGGAGTGAGCAAATGATTCTATCTTTAACAGCAGATCAGAAGAAAGGGGGGAGGTGTTATAATAGCCCTATTTAGAGAGGGATACTATTTTCTGAAGGTACTCCTAAGAACATACGGCCTTTCCCTAGGCCCCGCTTCACAGAGTGCCCACCTTTCTATTCACAGTGGAACTTTGGAAACCAAAAACTGCTGGAGCCCCAGTACTTGCCATATTATTATTCCTATTAACTTCCAGATTATTCCACCAATAAGCAGCAGGCTGTCAGCAAGGCACCACCTAAACCCTACAGCGTCAGTAGAACTTCCTGGCCTTTTCCTTAGAATATCCATCACCATGGAATTTCCCATTCCTCTATGGAAACATCATTTTCTACTTTTTCATTATTTTTATAATATTTCAACATATCTGTGTCATGGTCTCAACACAAGAAAATCTCCTGCAAGGATTTCACTACCTCCATGAGTGGGAAGATCTGAGAAAAATAAAACAAAACAAAAATGTTGTGGATGATTTTAAGGTTTAGGCCTTGAAAATTACCAGTCATTTCTCAGATCTAAAAGTTTCTTAGATCTTAATTCTATTAGTAAAGCAGACCAAGTATTCACTTAGAGGCCGAGGCACAAAGATTATGCGCTCAAAGCCACTTTAGGGTATATAATGAATACCACCCCTCCCCACACAAAAGCCACACCAAGTAACCAAGTATCCAATAAAAGACAGAAACTAGAAAAGTGAAGTTATTCCTGCCTTGTTCCTGATTATTCAAGCCTTCTTTCTCATTGTACTTCAATTTCTTCTATGCTTCTCTTAGCCCTTCTCATCCAAAATCACCAGCTAAGTAGATCATTCTTTTACTTTTCATAATGTTTTCCCTTACTACAAGAAGTTGTTGCCTCACCAAGTAGTACTAACAAAGACTCCCAATTTTTCAGTTATTTCATGCATTAAAACTTTATTTCCAACTGCAAGTGCACACTGAACACCGCAAGTAGCTTCGGTGCTGTGACTCCGGAAAACCCCGCTCTCTGTGCTTTGTGGCTCGGGGTCCTCTTGGGCGTCAGAGTCTACTGTCTTCAGATAGTCTACCAACACAGAGAGAAACAACCACCACTGCCTTCCTAAGCAGCCCGGCTGGAGTCTACATCCACCCATCTCGTGCCCTTCCGTGGCCTGGCAGAAATGAAAAAAACAAGGCTGGGAAAGAGAATCTCTGAATGGTATCTGGCTCTCCGTAGCGTCTACGCAGTAGAAAGCCTGTCATCCTTACTCATTTGTGAGGAAGGTTACTCATCTGTCTCAGGAAAACAGGAGCAAGCCAAGGACCCAGACTTCCCAAGTTTCTACCCATTGTTTGCTACTACTAAGAGTTGTCCCAGCTCCCTAACAATCCTTTCTAAGTGTGACCGCCACAGAGCTCCGTAGAAAAGACTGAATTGAATGAAATGCCTGGGTTAGGCTACTTTCCTGGGAGCTGTAAATTTCCATCGCCTGTGGCTCTCCTTAACAGGGACGTTTTAGATGGTTTTAAATTGTGGAGTGGGCCTATAACTTGTCGTAGAGTGCTCCAAGCATGACCTAGGTTGAGAAGCCAATTCAGAATCCTAGAACCAATCAATCAGTCAATCTGTCAATCAATTAAAATGCAACGGTCATGGTACCGGCAAACGGGTACCTACCTTCTCCTCATTCAATCTGAACTGTCTTCTTTTATTCCTTCTCATTTCTCTTGAGTCCCTTCCGTGGGTGTTTTGTTGTTTTGTTTTGTTTTTTATATGCTTTAATGTATAGTGAACATTTTACGGTGAATGGCTGGTTGTTGACCTTATTTACGGCGGTATCTTCCTAGCAGTGCTTGGGAGTATTAAGAATTCTTTCATTGTGCGCGCTTTTGAGATTCGATTGTCAGAGATTAAATTCCCCCCTCCCCACCCTGATAACATAAGGCTATCTACGTCAGATCTTAAAATAGCACTTCAAAGATCTTTTACTCAAAACAGCCCTTGTTTGGGGATTTCATTCATTCAGTTTTAGTTCAGAGTTTGATTTAGTCTCAATGAAGGAAATCAAACAGTGAAAATGGTGATTAAAACTGTGATTGGAAAAGCTAGTCCAATAGCCTCGGCATCAGATCCGGGCTCTGGGCCCTGGCGACCACGCTCTTGCCCTACCCTTTCTCTGCACTAGAGTTCTAATGCATTCAAGCTATTGTTTCCGCTACTGCAATGCAGAGCCTGTAACGGAGCATTAGAGACAGAGGCCAGTCTGTGGGCTGGGTATGAGCGGTTAGCAGAGCCACTGAAAACGGAACGAATCGCAGCATAGACCGGGAAGGTTCCCGGCATTTCAGGGACTGAGGACGCTGGACGCTCCAGGCGCAGGCGTGGAGACGAGCCTGTTTAGGCACGGGGCGGAGCACTGTAGGCGGAAGCAGCTTTCAATGATTCAATAGACTCAAACTAAAGCTTGTTTTTCGTCAGTTCCCACATGGTCTAGCGGTTAGGATTCCTGGTTTTCACCCAGGCGGCCCGGGTTCGACTCCCGGTGTGGGAACGGAGAGCATGTTTTTGTTACTTTTTTTATTTGGCTGTAAATTGCAAAAACACTCGGCAAAGTGCTACTTCGAGATCTTAAATGCTCTTCTACTTTCCAAGGAGGAAGGCACCCTGACGTTATTAGGTAAAATGATAGCTTTTGATCTCCGTGAAATACTTAATATTTCGCAATATGAAAAAAAAAAAAAAAAAAAAAGAAAAAGATCAAGCTGTTATGTTCGAGCCAATTCAGCGGTCTTTGTGCTCCTAAGGCCAGCAGCTGGTAAGCAGGTCAATGAATTGGAAAGAGCGTTGACAGAAGCCACCCCTCACAGTTGCTGTCCCGTGGGCTGGGAAGGGAGCTTTCCGAAGGAGAGTCGCTGGGACTAAGATGCTATGGGAGCAAACAGCGTTAACGGAGGGAATACAAAGGAAACTGGAGTGACTGCAATCGTTTATTCGTCTGGTCACATTTCGCCTAATAACTTACGGGAAACTGAGGCATGGAGGCAGCCTCTAGGTAGAATCACATTTGTGGTCAGGCTCAAGGTTCCGAGAAGAGTCAAATTTTTCAGAAGTGAAAGTTTCAAAGCTGGAAATGATTCCTGTGTGTACATCTGCATGCCTGTCGCGTTAACTCAAGCCTGCATGTGCAGTGGTTAGTGCATACCCACAAAAGATCAATGTTTGAACCAAGCTCTCTGCCACTCATGGGGCTTAGCTAAACTTTGTCACCAGCCGCAAGATGCTCAGTTGCTAGTGTCCTCAGGGCAGTGGTTCTCAACCTTTCCGATGCTGTGACCCTTTAATACAGTTCCTAATGTTGTAGCGACCCAGCCATAAAATTATTTCATTGCTACTTTACAATTTTGCTACTATTATTACTCGTAATGAAAATATCTGATATGCAGGATAGCTGGTATGTGATCCCTGTGAAAGGGTCTTTTGACCCCCAAATGGTTTGCGACCCACTTGTTGAGAACTGCTATCTCAGTGTGACTGGGATAATAAAACCTGGTTTAAAAAACAGGGATCTGGACCAAGGAGTCTACAGACCGCATGTATGGCAAAGTTAATAGTATGTCTTTGGAAAAGTCACACTATCTCACAAATGTGCTTCTTTTCCTTAACTGGTTATTAATTCTACATTCTCAGTTTGCTTAGGAGTTCACAGAAGATATGGCTATAATGATCATATGTGTTGTTTATGAATTATTGCTCCCAGAATCGTCCATCATATGACATAAGAGAAATTCCTCTTTTAAAAATGTATTAATTCTTGAAGAGTTTCATACAATGCATTCTCATCATACTCACCCCAACTCCTCCCCTCACCCCTGGATCCACTGTACCTCCTCATTCCTTCCAACTTCAAGGACAAGCTTTTAAGACTTACTTCTTAGACAACAATGCCCTTAGTAAATGCCTGTCAGGCTTTCTCTCCATTTCACTCCCCTTCAGAAGTCCTTGTTGGCTTTAACCATTGTTATCTAAAGGTTTCACTCCAGGCTATCTGCTATGGCAGACACAGACAGTAAGACTGATCCTGTTGTGTCAGATAATCCCAAGGCTAAAATCTGAGCACTTCAGTTGTATAGAAGCATAATGTGGCTTTCTGTGACCATTTTCTTACTTGCCCTTATCCTCTTTCATATCAAAGGTATTTTTTTAACCTTTCTTGAGTGCACCAAAACTACAAATTATAGTTTTACAATCCCCAAATTTCCTTCCCTATAGACGGTTGATTCATCTATTGAAAGACTGGAGGATGCCACCTTGAAAGAAAAGCCTAATGTTTCAGATAATGCCTCAGTACCAGTAATCATCCCCTGATGGTTGTCAACAATTACAGTCTCTAGTGGCACTATTGAATGTGACAGGTGCTGCTGACAGCTATGAGCAGTGACAGCAGTGGCAGCCCAGGCTCAAACAACTCTGGTTGTTTTAAGAGCTCCTATGTGGGGTTGACAGAGGGTGTTCCCATAGCAACAGTAATACACAGCAGGGCCCATGGAGAGGGAGAGTTTGTCTCAGCAGAATGACAATCCTTGTAAGTTCTTTCAGCCCTGAGTGGTAGATTCCCCAGTTATTAATAACTGAGTAACCTAATGGTCATTTATTTGTGATCCTCTAGAAATTCTGTAATTATATTGTTTGAAACATCTGTTTTCTTGACTCTGGCCCTTTCAAAGTCTGTAAAGAATTGTGTTGGTATTTTGATGGGAGCTGCATAAAATCTGTAGATTGCTTTTGGTAGAATGGCCATTTTTACTATGTTAATACTACCGATCCATGAGCAAGGGAGATCTTTCCATCTTCTGATATCTTCTTCAATTTCTTTCTTCAAAGACTTGAAGTTCTTTTCACACAAGCCTTTACTTGCTTGGTTAGAGTTATGCCAAGGTACTTATGTTACTAGTGGCTATTGTGAAGGGTGTTGTTTCCCTAATTTCTTTCTCAGCCCTTTTGTCTTTTGTATACAGGAGGACTACTGATATTTTTGAGTTAATTTTGTATTCAGCCACTTTGCTGAAGGCGTTTATCAGCTGTAGGAGTTCTCTGGTAGAATTTTTGGGGTCACCCATATAATACTATTATATCATCTGAGAATAAGGAACCTTTGACTTCTTCTTTTCCTATCTGTATACCCTTTATCTCCTTTAGTTGTCTTTTTTATATTTTAAATTATTGACTTATTTATTTATTTTATATTAATTAAAATTTATTCATTATGTATCCCAGCTCTAGCCCCCTCCTTTTTTTTTAAGTTTATTTTTTTCTTATCAGTTACATTTTATTAACTCTGTATCCCAGCCCTGTCCTGATCCCTCATTCCCTCCCACTCCCTCCCTCCCTCATCTCCACCATGCCCCTTGCCAAGTCCACTGATAGGGGGACCTCCTCCCCATTCATCTGATCCTGTTTTATCAGGTACCTTCAGGACTGGCTGCAAAGCTCTCCTTTGTGGCCTAACAGGACTGCTCCTTCCTTGGGGGGTGGGGAGGCCAAAGAGCCAGTCATTCAGTTCCTGTTAGAAATAGTCCTTGTTCCCCTCACTATGGGAAACCAATTGGTTACTGAGCTACCACAGGCTACATCTGAGCAGAGGTTCTAGGTTATATTCATACATGGTCCTTGGTTGCATGTCAGTCTCAGAAAAGACCCTGTGCCCAGATATATTTGGTCCTTGTGGCGCTCCTAACCTTTCCTCATCAGACTAACTCCACTTCTTTCTTATGATTCCCTGTACTCTGCTGAAGGTTTGGTCATGAGTCTTTGCTTTGAAAACACTGCTAGTTAGAGTCTTTCAAATGCGCTCAGTAGACTCCTGTCAATGTTCAATGTGCATCCCATCTGTCTTTCAAAACGAGGATTGATAATCTTACCCCATGTCCGCTCTCTTGGTTATCTTTTTTAGGTGTATAGATTTCATTATGTTTATCATATCTTATAGGTCTATATAAGTGAGTATATACCGTGTTTGTCTTTCTCCTTCTCGGATATTTCACTCAGGATGATCTTTTCTAGATCCCACCATTTGCCTGCAAATTTCATGATTTCCTCCTTTTTGATTGCTGAGTAGTATTCCATTGTGTAAAAATACCACAATTTCTGTACCCATTCCTCCATTGATGGACATCTGGGTTGTTTCCAGGTTCTGGCTATTACAAATAAAGCTGCTATAAACATGGTTGAGCAAATATCCCTTTTGTGTACTTGAGCAAACTTTGGGTATATACCTAGCAGTGGTATAGCTGGGTCTTAAGGAAGCACTATTCCTATTTGTCTTAGAAAGCATCAGATAGATTTCCAGAGTGGTTGTACCAGTTTACATTCCCACCAGCAGTGGAGGAGGGTTCCCCTTTCTCCACAACCTCTCCAGCATGTGTTGTCCCTTGAGTTTTTCATTTTGGCCATTCTGATGGGTGTAAGGTGATATCTCAGGGTCGTTTTGATTTGCATTTCCCTGATGGCTAATGAGGATGAGCGTTTCTTTAAGTGTTTCTCTGCCATTCGATATTCCTCTGTCAAGAATTCTCTGTTTAGCTCTGTTCCCCATTTTTTAATTGGATTACTTGGTTTGCTGCTTTTCAGCTTCTTTAGTTCTTTGTATATACTCGATATTAGTCCTCTTTCAGATAAAGGGTTAGTGAAGATTCTTTCCCGATCTGTAGGCAGGTGTTTTGTTTTGATGACAGTGTCCTTTGCTTTACAGAAGCTTTTCAGTTTCATGAGATCCCATTTATTGATTGTTGCTCTTAGAGCCTGTGCTGTTGGTGTTCTGTTCAGGAAGTTGTCTCCTGTGCCAATGAGTTCTAGGCTGTTCCCCACTTTTTCTTCTAACAGATTTAGAGTATCTGGTTTTATATTGAGGTCTTTGATCCACTTGGACTTTAGTTTTGTACAGGGTGATAAATATAGATCTATTTTCATTTTTCTACATGTGGACATCCAGTTGGACCAGCACCATTTGTTGAAGATGCTGTCTTTTTTCCATTGAATGGTTTTGGCTTCTTTGTCAAAAATCGAGTATTCATAGGTGTGTGGGTTTATTTCTAGGTCTTCTATATGGTTCCATTGATCCTCCTTTCTGTTTTTATGCTAATACCATGCAGTTTTTATTACTATTACTCTGTAGTACAACTTGAGATCGGGGATGGAGATACC
Source organism: Psammomys obesus (assembly GCF_907164565.1). Classification (NCBI taxonomy): domain Eukaryota; kingdom Metazoa; phylum Chordata; class Mammalia; order Rodentia; family Muridae; genus Psammomys; species Psammomys obesus. The sequence continues at coordinate 3,370,146 of NW_026590486.1, forward strand.
TCCAGATGATCTGTTGTTGTACAGGATTGTTTTGTAGATTCTGGGTTTTTTGTTTCTCCATATGAAGCTGAGAATCTTTTTTTCAAGGTCTGTAAAGAATTGAGTTGGTATTTTGATGGGAATTGCATTGAATCTGTAGATTGCTTTTGGGAGGATGGCCATTTTCACAATGTTAATCCTACCAATCCATGAGCACGGGAGATCTTTCCATCTTCTGAGATCTTCTTCGATTTCTTTTTTCAGAGACTTGAAGTTTTTCTCAAACAGGTCTTTCACTTGCTTGGTTAGTGTCACCCCAAGGTACTTTATGTGGTTAGTGGCTATTGTGAAGGGTGTTGTTTCCCTAATTTCTCTCTAGGCCATTTTGTCTTTGGTATACAGGAGGGCTTCTGATTTTTTTGAGTTGATTTTGTATCCTGCCACTTTGCTGAAGGTGTTTATCAACTGGAGGAGTTCTCTGGTTGAATTCTTGGGGTCGCTCATATATACTATCATATCATCTGCGAATAGTGACACTTTGACCTCTTCCTTTCCGATTTGTACCCCCTTGATCTCCTTTAGTTGTCTTATTGCTCTGACTAGCCCCCTCTTTTATCCTCTCCCAACCCCACCCTCACTCCCTCTTCTTCTCCCATGCCCCTCCCCTGGTCCACTAATAAGGGAGGTCTTATTCCCCTTCCATCTGACCAGAGCCTATCAGGTCTCATCAAGACTGGCTGCATTGTCTTCCTGTCTGGCCTGGTTAGGTTGTTTCCCCCTCAAGGGGAGGTGATCAAAGAGCCAGTTGCTGAGTTCATGTCAGAGACAGCCCATGTTCCCCTTACTAGGAACCCACTTGGAGAGTGAGCTGCCATGGGCTACATCTGTGCAGGAGTTCTAGGTTATCTCCATGCATGGTCCTCGGTTGGAGTACCAAACTCAGAAAAGACCTCAGATTTTTTGGTTCTGTTGCTCTCCTTGTAGAGTTCCTATCCCTTCTATATCTTTCTATCTCCCCCTACTTTTATAAGATTCCCTGTGCTCTACCTTGGATTTCAACATGTTGAAGATATAAAGAGAGTGGGCAGCCTTGCTTTGTCCCTGATTTCAGTGAGATTGATTTAAGTTTCTCTCCATTTAGTTTGATGTTGGCTATAGACTTGCTGTATATTGCCTTTACTATGTTTAGGTAAGTGCCTTGTATCCCTGAATTCTTGAAAACTTTAAACATGAATGGGTGCTGGATTTTGTCAAATGCTATTTCGGCATCTAAGGAGATGATCATGTGTTTTTTTTTTTCTTTCAGTTTGTTTATATGGTGGATTACATTGATGGATTTCTGTATATTGAACAACTCCTGCATGCTGGGATGAAGCCCACTTGTTCATGTGGATGATATCTTTGATATGTTCTTGGATTCAGTTTGTGAGTATTTTATTGAGCATTTTTCCATAAATGTTCCTAAGAGAGATTGGTCTGAGATTATCTTTCTTTGTTGGGTCTTTGTGTGGTTTAGGTATCAAGGTGACTGTGGCCTCATTGAATGAGATTGCTAATGTTCCTTCTTTTTTCTATTTTGTGAAATATTTTAAAGAATATTGGAAATAGCTCTTCTTTGAATGTTCTTTACAGAACTTATAAGAGGAATTCTTAACTTCATAAGGAAAAACAACAACAACAAAAAACCCTGAATAACTAAAACCATCCTGTACAATAAAAGAAATTCTGGAAGTATCTCCATCCCTTATCTCAAGTTGTATTATAAAGCAACAGTATTAAAAACTGCATGGTACCGGTATATAAACAGACTGGATAATCAATGGAATAGAATGGAAGACCCAGAAATTAATCCACGCACCTATAGACACCTGATTTTTTACAAAGAAGCCGAAACCATTCAATGGAAAAAAGACAGCATCTTCAACAAATGGTGCTGGTCTAACTGGATGTCTACATGTAGAAAAATATAAATAGATCCATACTTATCATCCTGCACAAAACTAAAGTCCAAGTGGATCAAAGACCTCAACATAAAACCAGACTAAATCTGTTAGAAGAAAAAGTGGAGAAGATTCTTGACCTCATTGTCATAGGAGACAACTTCCTGAACAGAACACCAAAGGGCTCAAACTATAAGATCAACAATCAACAAATGGGATCTCATAAAACTGAAAATCTTCTTGACTCTGGCCGGTCTGAAACAAATATTGTTTCTATAATCCTCATCCTCCATCAAGCTCTCCTCCTTGCTGACTTCAATTTGGGAGGTCAGGGAGCATAACTGCTCACAAGACAGGGCAAGTTTGGAGGAAAAAAATTCATGTACAACTGAATGAAGAGCTAGCAAGCCTGCAAAGTGAATATCAGTCAAAATGATCTCAAGATTTATTGGCCTCTTGGAAATTTTGAATTTCATGGTTCTCAGTTTCAGCTAAACCAACTCCACTATTCTTACTCAGTTCTTTTATGATCGATTCTTTCTCATTGTGTACCCAAATTTTTACTTGTATGTTATGGAAAGGCTATGACTCCACTTTATACTTCTGTGGCTTGGAGAATCAAATTACAGCTTGATGTTCAGCTCTGTCTCTTATTTTTGCAGCTGTTAAGGGATAATGGTTTGTCTGGAGGTCAGGATACAAGAAATTTGAGTTTTAAGTTTAAAGTTTTGAGTATCCCATCTTTCTAGAATGGCTCCAGTTCAGTCAAAAGGAGGCAGCCCTCCACCATAATAATTTCTTCCAGTAATCTTGAGGGTCCCAATATTTTACCTTTTAAGACACTCCATTAAGAACTCCCCTTTTCAGTGTACTAGAGGAAGGGGATGGCAGGAAAAGAGAGGAAGGATGGGACTAGAAGGAGTTGAGGAAGGGGTTTCAATCGGGATATGTAATGAATAAATTGTAATAAATAAATAAATAAATAAATAAATAAATAAATAAATAAATATTTTGAAAGACACTTCATTATTCTCAAGTAAAACTTACTGGCAATTTAAATAAGTATTTTGCTAGTATGCCTGTGACTTCCCAATATCTCAATTTCTATAAGTTATGAGGTGACTACTGTGTTTGTACTCAAGAAATGATAGCAAATTAAAAATCTCTTCCTTGGGCAGTGTTGCTTATGAAGCATGTGCCAACTGATATATGACCAGAAGAGCACAATTTAGTTGAAGGTGTTTATTTATTTCATTTGTTTGTACTGATCTAACCCAGTACCTTTAATATGCTGGACAAGTGCTTTCCCACTGAGGGGAGAGTCAGGTGGCATTAGCAGAACTTAGGAGCATCTACTGGTGACATTTTTAAAGTCTGCATAGGACCTCTGAGACCTCTTAAGCTGATAATACTATTAGCAGTCATTCAACCTCTTGTAGTGTCCTCATGGGACACATATAGCTCCTTTGTTTTTATTATTTTTCTCAATATTTACTTATTTTATGTATATGTATGTGTACCTGAGTGTATGTCTGTATACCATGTGTGTACAATGCCCACAGAAACCAGAAGAGGGCATCAGTTACAGCTACAGGCAGTTGTGAGCCACCCAACCTGGGTGCTAGAAACTGAGTCAGGGTCCTTGGGAAAGCAGAGCAGCAAGTGCTCTTAACCTCTGAGCCATCTCTGTAGCTCTATATGTTATGTTTCTCCTTTAAATATACTTCCTCAGTCCCTCTGAACTACCCAGTTTCTGGTTGGAATGCCAAAGAGAGTGAACTCTCAGAAATCACAGGCTTTGAAAAGAGAAAAAAAAAATAATAATAATAAGTGTCCCTTCCTCTGACCTCAAACTGACAAAACCTTATCAGAAGCCCGATGCCCAAAAGGATCTGTGATGTTTATCAGGTTTCAGCACTCTGAAGCAGGCCAATTCTAGTTGTGTTCCTCGTGCTGTTTGCTTATCTTCAGTCCTCTCTGAAACTGAAGATATTGGTTTGGAGTTTATGTAACAAAGAACTCCCAGAACACAGGCACATAAAAGAAACCCTTCAGTTCTGCTGAGTCAAGAAGGGCTCAGCAAAGTACTTTTGCTATATCAAATGGCACTTGTCCAGTCACTGGACAGGATTCAGTGAACATCTGGGTGAAGGCCAGAACCTCATCACATGGTAATCACTCTTCACAGACCACTGGCTTCTCACTTGGTGATGGTTTCCAGAAGAAACAGAAGCAAGAATGAACACTCCTGTTAACAGCTGGGTCCAGTCAAATATAGGCTTTTAATCCCAAATATATTGGAGTCTGAGACAGAAAGTCTTAAGTTGAAAGCCAGCTTAGTTTATGGATTAAGACCTTACGACAAAAAATAAAAAATAAAAATGATAAGCTGAGATCTAGGCTAGCACCATGTTTGCTGTATTCTATTACTCAAACAGTACTAGATTAGCCTAATTTCCAGGAGGTGGAGTGGAAAGCTAGACTTCACTTCCCAATAAAGGAATGGTGAATGGTTTTAAATAAAGGCAGTCCCCAGCCTCAGAGGGGTTAACTTTGGAGTTATTCACTCTATTTACAAGATTGATATTCATTCAGTAAAGCACTTCCAATTTTGAATTTTGCTCTTTCCCTTGGTTAATGATATGTGAAGAATCCGTTTTGAAGCCAGACAATAACAGAGAGCTCCAGTTCTGGGTCAGCTTTGCAGTGTAAGGACAAATAACTGTATTCTGGAGTGTGCAGTGTAGCTAAACTTTGATGCACAGTAGGTCAAATTTTTTTCAATGCGTTGTTGACCAATTTTTTTTTATACCAGGTTTACTGTATCATCAGTCAGGGACATATATGAGCAGTGAAATCTAGCTAGCAAACAGCAATTCTTGTACTTCTAAGACCAATGGCATGCCACTTTTGAGTATTTGGGAGCAGATCTTGAGGTGTTGCTATAACCACAGGTGTGTGACGTGTGTGATTCACAGCCCAGGAGCCAGGCAATGCAGGCCAGAACCAAGTCACCGGTGCTGTGAGAAGTAGAAGGATGAAGTAAAATAAGAAAGACTTGGGAAGCTACAGAACATCTAGTCCCAGGGACCCAGAAGAGCATAAGGTGTGGTCTTTTCTGTAAGAACTACCATGTACAACCAACAACTCTCACCAGAAGTCACTTAAACTCTTTAAATACCAGCCAGCTCAAACAAACAAATAAAATAAAACAAAAAACAAAACAAAAAAAATCTAAATATTATTTCTATCTCATCAGTCAACCTAAAATGAAACTTTCCTTTTGTAAAACTAGCACTATAGAATTGTATTTTATTCATATCCAGCCAGACATTTGCTTGGTAAACAGATAAATAAAGATGGAGAAAGGTTTAATGTGGGGAAGAAGCACTGAACCCATCCACTTTCACTTTTTGCTTTGGCTGCTAGGCAGTTGAGAACTAGAGTACATCCAAGCACAGTGGCCACATACACCCAGTTTCTCATTGCTGTCTCCTCTCTAGTCCTAGTCTCCTTTTCCTACTACATATGTACCTTGTACAAATACAATCAATGAGGTTTATTTGCAGCCTCTCTAAAGGAAATTCAGTTTTACTGATAAGGAATGTGAGATGCAAGCTTCCATGTCAGAAAAGGAGGGCCGGTGGACTCAAGATGGCGGGGAACAGTGCACACCATTTTGGAGAGGCAGAGGACCTAAATCTCTGAAATTGGTGAGTGGAGGGACATTCAAGGCTAGAATTTAGATATTTTGGCTTTCTGAAAGAAGGGGGACACCACAGAATTGAAGCACACTTATAGATTCAGATCAGGTATGGACTTCTCTGGGAACAGAGTGAGACACTTCCCTTGTCTGGGCCTCCCTCCTCCTCAGGGGAACCTATACCCAGTGCCAGTGAGCTGAGCACAAAGCTCACTGCGTGGGGAACAAGAGAGCAGAAGCAGAGCTTCTAGCTCCTCAGCCTCCACAGGCAGCTGTTCCCTCCTGCTGAACACCATACCTCAGAGCACATGTCCAAGGAGCCCCGCCCTATCTAGCACCCTCTTGCTGAGCTCCCCACCAACAGATTGCCTCCTCCCGCCAGAAATCCTGCCATGCAGAGCACTCACCCCTCTTAAGAACACACTCAGCAGAGTGCCTGCCTCTCTGGAAATCCACCCCTCTGAGCACACACTCCTCCAGATCGCACGTCCACAAGTGCCCACCACAGAGACTCAGATCCTCAGTACAATCGTTCTCGGATCCCAAGACTGCTAGCCGTAGTACTGACTCCACAGGGGCTCCCAGCCAGTGATTGCACGGGCCATCCAATCTTTCAGCGGTAGATATCCAGCTGAACAGCCACCAAAGCCCAGCAGACGTGCAAAAACAATCTGCACCTGCAATCATCAACAGTGCTTTCAATATCTTAAGCACCTGTGACTCCTTCGGTGCCTGCAAGGCACCCCTTTCTCACACTAAAGGCCTCTACATTCTCTAACACCCTGTCCCTCAGAGCATACTTCCACGCACACGGACATTCAAACACTACTTCGCATTTGCCCTTCTTCACCTGCAGACTTTCCTCTCATAGGCACAGCTGAAACACCAATGCACACGCTAAAACCACTGGACTGCTCTCATTTTCCTGCAGAATTCTCCAGACACCAGAGAAAGACCAGTCTGATCTGCAAAATCCAGGAACAAACAGTGAACGCTAGGGATAACCAATAGGCCAGGGGTCGACAAAAGAACACCCCCAACATAAATCAAGACATCATGGCTTCACCAGCAACCCCCAAAATTAATGGATATTCCAACTCATCGGAAACACAAGAAAATGACTTTAAAGCTATGACTATCCAAGTATTAGAGACACATCAAGAGGAAACAAATCTTTCAGAGAAATAGCTATACAGATAAACACAGTTAAAGAGGAAACAAACAAATCTCTCGAAGATTTGGCCTCCCAAGTGGAAGCACAGAAAAAGGAAATGAATGAAGCTCTCAAAGAAACAGGAAAATATAGCCAAACGAATGGAGGCACAAGCAGTGGCATATAGAGAAGAAACAAACAAAAAATAAATAAATAAAAATAAAGACCATCTTGGAGACACAGGAATCCACATTCAAACAGATGAAAGAAATGTTGCATGGCATGAAAACAGAATTAGAATCAATAAAGAAAACACAAATTGAGAAAACCCTGGAGCTGGGGAACTTAGAGAAAAGAAAAGGAACCACAAAGGTAAGCATCACCAATAGAATACAAGAGATGGAAAAGAGAATCTCTAGTACTGAAGATACACTCACAGAAATTGATACTTCTCTCAAAGAAAAAGTAAAATCAGAAAAATCCCAAACACAAAATACCCAAGAAATCAAGGACTCCATGGAAAGGCAAAATTAATAATAATAGGAATTGATGAAGAAGAGGATTCTAAGCTGCAAGGTCCAGAAAATATTTTCAAGAAAATAATAGAAGAAAATTTTCCCAACTTAAAGAAAGAGATGTCCACAAACATACCAAGAGGCCTACAGAACACCAAATAGACTAGACCAGAAAAGAAAATCCTCATGCCACATCATAGTCAAAACACTAAATCTACAGAACAAAGAAAAGATATTAAAAGCAGCAAGGGAAAAAGGCCAAGTAACATATAAAGGTAGACCTATCAGAATCACCCGGACTTCTCATCAGAAACTGTGAAAGCCAGAAGGGGTCATGCAGGCCTTAAGGGACCACAGATGCCAACCTAGACTACTGTACCCTGCAAAGCTTCCAATCAACATAGATGGAGAAAACAAAATATTCCATGATAAAATTAAATTTAAGCAATATCTGAACAGTAAAGCAGCCCTACAGAAGATACTAGAAGGAAAATTCTAATCCAATGAAAACAACTACACCCAAGAACACATGATACAGATAATTTCCCTACAAAAATTAAAAGAAAACAAGCAATGAATCACAGTAAGACCACCAACTCCACAATAAAAGGAACTAACGTTCATTGGTCACTATTATCTATCAACATCAATGGACTCAACTCTCCAATAAAGAGTAAAAGACTAACAGAATGGGTGCAGAAATAGGTTCCAACATTCTGCTCCATCCAAGAAACACACGTATACAAAAAAGATAAACACTACCTCAGAGTAAAGGGCTGGAAAAATGTTTTTCAAGCAAATGGACCCAGAAAACAAGCTGGAATAGCTATCCTAATATCTAATAAAATAGACTTTCAACCAAAATTAATCAAAAAAGATGTGGAGGGGCACTACATTCTCATCAAAGGAAAAATCCACCTGGAGGACATCACAATTCTGAACATCTATGCTCCAGATACAAGAGCACCTACATTTGTAAATGAAACTATTAAAGCTTAAACCACACATCGATCCCAACACCTTAATAATGGGAGACTTCAACACACCACAATCACCAAGGGAGAGATCATCTAGACAGGAGCCAAATAGGGAACTAAAGGCACTTACAAAGGTCCTAATTCAAATGGACCTAATAGATGTCTACAGAACTTTTCACCCAAACTCAAAAGAATATACATTCTTCTCAGCACCTCACGGAACCTTCTCCAAAATAGACCATATAGTCGGTTACGAAGCAAGCCTCAACAGATACAAGAAGATTGAAATAATCCCCTGTATTCTGTCTGACCACCATGGACTCAAGCTAGACTTCAACAATAATGGAAATAGCAAAAAGCCTATATGCACATGGAAACTTAACAACTTGCTACTCAATGACAGCTGGGTTAAGGAAGAAATAAAGAAAGAAATTAAAGACTTCCTAGAATTCAATGAAAATAAAGGTACAACATACCCTAATTTATGGGAAACAATGAAAACAGTGCTCAGAGGAAAAATCGTAGCACTAAGTGCCTTCAAGAAAAAATTTGTACCGTCTCATACAAGCAACTTAATGGCCCAACTTAAAACCCTAGAAAACAAAAGAAGCAGAGACACCCAATAGGAACAGACGGCTGGAAATAATCAAACTCAGGGCTGAAATCAATCAATTAGAAACAAATAAAACTATTCAAAGAATCAATGAAACCAAGAGCTGGTTCTTTGAGAAAATTAACAAGATAGACAAACCCTTAGCCAAACTAACTAAAAGGCAGAGAGAAGCTATCCAAATCAGCAAAATCAGAAATGAAAAGGGGACATACCTATAGACACCGAGGAAATCCAAACAATCATTAGGTCATACTACAAAAGCCTATATGCCACAAAATTTGAAAATCTAAAAGAAATGGATATTTTTCTTGATAGATTCCAGCTACCAAAATTAAGTCAAGATCAGGTAGAAAGATTGAACAGCCTTATATCCCCCAAGGAAATTGAAGCAGTCATCAACAACCTCCCTTTAAAAAAAAGCCCCAGGACAGATGGTTCCAGCGCAGAATTCTACCAGAGCTAAAAAGAAGTGTTAACTCCAATTCTCTTCAAATTGTTCCACAAAATAGAAACAGAAGGAACATTACCAAACTCATTCTATGAAGCCACAGTCACCTTGATACCAAAACCACACAAAGGCCCAACAAAAAAAGAGAACCTCAGACCTATCTCTCTTATGAACATTGATGCAAAAATACTCAATAAAATACTTGTAAACTGAATCCAAGAACACATCAAAGATATCATTCAACGTGACCAAGTAAGCTTCATCCGAGGCATGCAAGGGTGGTTCAATATACAGAAATCCATCAGTGTAATCCACCATATAAACAAACTGAAGGAGAAAAACCACATGATCATCTCCTTAGATCCCGAAAAAGCATTTGCCAAAATCCAACACCCATTCATGTTTAAAGTATTGGAGAGATCAGAAATACAAGGCACATACCTAAACATAATAAAGACAACATACAGCAAGCTTATAGCCAACATCAAACTAAATGGAGAGAAACTTAAATCAATCCCACTGAAATCAGTGAAAAGGCAAGGCTACCAGCTCTCCCTATATCTCTTCAACACAGTACTTTAAGTTCTAGCTAGAGCAATAAGACAAGTAAGGGAGATCAAGGGGATACAAATCGAAAAGAAAGAAGTCAAAGTTTCACTATTTGCAGATGATATGATAGTATACCAGAGTGACCCCAAAATTTCAACCAGAGAACTCCTTCAGCTGATAAACACCTTCAGCAAAGAGGCTGGATACAAAATTAACTCAAGAAATCAGAAGCCTTTCTGTATACCAAAGACAAAAGGGCCGAAAAAGAAATCAGGGAAACAACACCATTCACAATAGCCACTAATAATATAAAATACCTTGGGGTGACTCTAACCAAGCACGTGAAAGACCTGTTTGAAAAAAACTTCAAGTCTCTGAGGAAAGGAATCAAAGAAGACATCAGAAGATGGAAAGATATCCTGTGCTCATGGAATGGTAGGATTAAATAATGAAAATGGCCATTCTGCCAAAAGCAATCTACAGATTCAATGCAATTTCCATCAAAATACCAACACAACTCTTTACAGACCTTGAAAAAAATTCTCAGTTTCATATGTAGAAACAAAAAACCCAGAATTTCCAAAACAATCCTGTACAACAGCAGATCCTGTGGAGGTATCTCCATCCCTGATCTCAAGCTGTACTACAGAGAAATAGTAATAAAAACTGTATAGTATTGACATAGAAATAGAAAGGAGGATCAATGGAACAAAATAGAAGACCCAGAAATAAACCCACACAGCTATGAATACTTGATTTTTGACAAAGAAGCCAAAACTATTCAATGGAAAAAAGACAGCATCTTCAATAAATGGTGCTGGTCCAACGGGATATCTACATGCAGAAAAATAAAAATAGATCCATATTTATCACCCTGCACAAAACTAAAGTCCAAGTGGATCAAAGACCTCAATATAAAACCAGATACACTAAAATGGTTAGAAGAAAAAGTGGGGAAGAACCTTGACCTCATTGGCACAGGAGACAACTTCCTGAACGGACCACCATCAGTACAGGCTCTAAGAGCAACAATTGATAAATGGGACCTCATGAAACTAAAAAGTTTCTGTAACGCAAAGGACATGTTTGTCAGAACAAACTGACAGCCTACAAATTGGGAAAGGGTCTTCACCAACCCTACATCTGACAACGGGCTGATAGCCGGAATATATAAAGAACTGAAGAAGTTAAAAGGCAATAATTGAAGGTACCCGATTACAAAATGGGGTATGGAGCTAAACAGGGAATTCTCTGTAGAAGCATATGGAATGGCAGGAAACACTTAAAGATATGCTCAATGTCTTTAGTCACCAGGAAAATGTAAATCAAAACAACCCTGAGATTTCACCTTACACCCATCAGAATGGCTAAGATCAAAAACTCAAGTGTCAACACATGCTGGAGAGGTTGTGGAGAAAGGGGAACCCTGCTCCACTGCTGGTGGGAATGTAAACTTGTACAACCACTTTGGAAATCAATCTGGTGCTTTCTCAGACAATCAGAAATACTGCTTCCTCAATATGCAGCTATACCACTCCTAGGCATATATCCAAAAGATGCTCAAGTACATAACAAGAACATTTGCTCAACCATGTTTTTAGCAGCTTTACTTGTAACAGCCAGAACCCAGAAACAACCCAGATGTTCCTCAACTGAATAATGGATACAGAAATTGTGGTACTTTTACACAATGTAACACTACTCAGCAATTAAAAACAAGGAAATTATGAATTTTGCAGGCAAAAGGTGAGATCTAGATAGCATCATCCTGAGTGAGATATCCCAGGAGCAGAAAGAAACACATGGTATGTACTCTCTTATAAGTGGGTAGTACAACTATAAGATAGGATAGACATACTAAAATCGATACAGCTAAAGAAGATAAACAAGAAAGAGGACCAGGGGTAAGATGATCAATGCTCACCTAGAAAGACAAAGGTGATCAACATTGGAAGTAGGAGAAAACAAGTAACAGGACAGGAGCCTACTGCAGAGGGCATCTGAAAGACTCTACCTAGCCATGTATCAAAGCAGATGCTGAGACTCACAACCAAACCTTTGGCAGACTGCAGGGAATCATATGAAAGAAGGAGGAGTTAGTATGACCTAGAGGGGACAGGAGCCCCACAAGGACCAAATATATCAGGGCACAGGGGTCTTCTACGAGACTGTTTCTCCAACCAAGGACCCTGCATAGATATAACCTATAACCCCTGCTCTGACATAGCCCATGGTAGCTCAGTATCCAAGTGGGTTACCTAGTAAGGGTGACAAGAATTATTTCTGACATGAACTCAATGACTGACTCTTTGAGCCCCCACCCCCTACTGAGGGAGGAGCAGCCTTACTAGGCCACAGATAAGGACATTGCAACCAGTCCTGAAAATACCTGATAAGCTAGGGTCAGATGGAAGGGGAGGAGGACCTCCCCTATCAGTGGACTGGGAAGGGGGCAAGGAAGAGATAAGGAAGGGAGGGGATATTGGGAGGGAAAGAGGAAGGGGACTACAGCTGAGATACAAGTGAATGACCTGTGATTAAAATAAATAAATGAAAAATAAATAAATAAATAAATAAATAAATAAATAGAAAAGGAGGGCCATGGAAGGTGAGCCTGATGAAGATATTTTTTTAGAAGCCACAAAAAGATAATACATGCTTTATTTACCACCACTAGGCCACCAGGAAGACATAAGCAGTCATCCAGCATCCACAAGCACACAGGAGTTGCACAGGGGAGGACATAGACACACATTCTGAAGGGCACACAGGCCTTTTGGAAGTAGGCTCACAAACCTAGAGATATACAGATGCTGGTGAAGGCAAAGGCTCAGGCCCCTGACCTCAATGCTATATTTATACAGAGTCATATAAAAGTGTCAGCCATTTTTGTGCTCACTCATAGCCCTCCCCCCACCGATTTCTAGTATCAGTCATGTTTTAGTTGATGCATACCAGATATCCATATCAACACTGTTGTCTAAACTTAAACTGGCCCTCACAGTCATCTGCTCATAACAAACAAAAGGCTGATAAATAACAAAAAACAATTAACCTTTTATTAAATTCATCCTATTAGGAAGAATGGTCCTTGAGAGAGCAGCAAGAATCAAATTCTCTTGTGACATGCAATCCCTCCCGAGACAGAAATGGGGGAACCCACTGTCCTTACCTTCATATACACTGCAACAACCTCAGGTAGCCCAACTCCATCCTCAGCACTTGAGCTTCATATTTTGCCTTTTAGACCTAAACTTCTGTCATTCTGCTGACCATTGTAGCTAGAATATTTAATTCATAGCAACGTGTTGACAGTTCTGACAAACTCTTTTAAAGTAGAGATAATATTATGTTGGCATTAAGACATAAATGAATACCAAAGAAATGTACTCCCCAAAGGGGCTTCTGAAGCACAAATCTACATTTATGGCACTATTGTTGCTTTTATTTTTAAGGTATACATTTACTGGAAAAAAAGTCTTATTATAACATTTCATACACATACAAAATACACTTTAGTCATATTCACATCCCATCCATTATCCCACCGTGCTGAACCCTTTCTTCCCCAAATCACCCTCTTCTACTTTCATGTCATATATTTTTTTAAAATCCAGATTTCACATATGAAAAAAAATTCCATATTTGTTGTTCTGGGTGCCTCTATTTTTTTCCACTTAATATGGTAATTTCCAGTTTTATCCATTCATTGTTTCTTCTGAATTAGCAGAACTCCCATGTGTGAACGCATAGCACATTTTCTTTTTTCTTTATCTGTATGGACATCTCTTAGCTGTTACATGTAACCATGGCTATGCAAGCATCTCTGTGGTTTGCTAATTCAGAATTTTTCAGATTTCGATCTAGGAGTGCACAGCCAACTGACACCATAGCTCTGCTTCTAGGTTGTTCCTTTTTTATTATTTTGTCAGTGTCCATGATGACTGGCACAGTTCATACACAGTTGACACTACAGCATTAGTGTGGCCTCAGCCCTCTATTTTGAGTGTTCATGAGCAAAAAGAAAAAGAAGCCTTAAAGTTCACATGCTCTTCCAGATACGATCTGGTATACAGAGGAAATGTGACATTTAACATGGTCAGACAATGGAGCAAAATATTCACCGACAAGCCAGTAATGACTGTGTTTTTAACATTCAGCAATCCAACAAGCCAGTAGTGACTGTGCTTCTAGCATTTGGCATTTCTAGTTTTTGCAAACAGACCCCTCAAAATAGCCTCATCCTTACTCTCTAGGGTATTTTTGGAAGGAGTAAGTGTTAAATATGAAAACAAAGTAAAAATACTAATAATCCATGCTTATTCACCAATTCACCTACTTCCTTGAGTGAATATCCCCTGAGGGAATCATCATTGCTTTTATTACTAGCAATTAACATATAACCAATCACATCTTAAATCCATCCTGTAGAGAACTCCCTGCAGTCTTGACCATCTCTTCATTACTAAGATAAGATAACTTTGGATCTGAAGCCATAACATCCCACCTAAATAAACCCCAGACTCCATAAACAATGGCCACAATGAAAAGAACACTGGGGTAAAGGCTTTGGGCCATACAATGACAACTTACTGGAGACTGGGGTAACCTTTCCCTACTCACTGTGCCGTGAGAATACCCTCTTTCCAAGAGTAGTTAAGTCTTTTAGTGAATAATCTGTGCTGAAAGGGACTGGATTTTTCCAGTATTTGCAGTAGGTGTCATATGGGTCAGAAATCAGTCTATCAGTCATACTGCTTGAGAGATCTTAGAAAAATGTCTAGGCACTAGCTTTCAAGTCCTCCTTGTGAACCACACTCATGTGCAGCATCGTGCAGAGACACACCTTAGGAATCCATGGAGCAGGGTGGAGATTGGCTCTGCATTTGGCACAACTCTTCTTCCCTAGGTACATTTTAGTCTGTACCCTTTCCCTGCAAGGCACTCTGATACACTGTTATTCTCAATGTCCTCTGGTGAATAGTCTACACTGAGAGAGACTGCATTCTTCTAGAACTTGCAGTTGGTGTCAGAGCGGCAATATTTAGGGCACTGTCCCTCTGTCTTGATAAATCACAAAGGCTCAGTGTCTAGCATTTTTGACTGAGGCCTCTTTAAGTAGCATAATTGGTTGATTTATGGCCCTTTTGATACCTATTGCAAATTCTGAAAAAATACAGTCACTCTCAGCTTTGACTGAGGTTCATAGCCCACATCTTAGCTTCCAAGTATGATCTCCACTAAATGCAATCAGAATTCCACAGAGAAAGGGGATAAACCAAGCACAGAGACAGAAAAAGTACAAAATTGGTTAACATATCCTTTTGTGCTATAAAGTAAAAACACCCTCAAAGGAGAATGAGTATATGTCAAAAAGACATTGAGACCAACACAGAGAACTTGTGCACTGAACAAAAGGTAAAAAGCTCAATGAATGCAGTATTTGCTCACACAGATCCCTAGCATGCAGGTAAAAAGCTGGGCATAGTTGAGCATGCCTGTAATCCCAGCATATGGGAAGCAGAGAAAGACACATCTCTGTGGCTCTCTGGCCAGCAAGCCTAGCCAAATCAGTGAGCTCTGGGATGAGTGAGAGACCCTGTCTCAAAAAATATATATGGTGAAAAATTATAGAGGAAGACATTCAGCTTCAATCTCTGGCATCCATACCCATGTGTACTCATGTGCACGTTCATATGCCCAAGAAACAATAGTGGATTTTATTCTTTCATGAAAAACAAAGACTTATGAGACTGTAACAGATATAACTTGAAAATTTGATAGGCAAGGGTCATTAGAAGTTTCAACAGTCTCAGGAGCTCCTGAGTTTTCCTTTTGCCCAGAAGTAACTGCTCTGCATTATGGATCCTAGGAGACAATGCCTAACATCTTGGTTTGAGACAAAAGTATTTATTGTGTCATATTTGTCAGAAAATACTTGTCTTCTAAACCCAGTAGAGATTATATGAAAGTGACTTGCTGGATTCCACATTCACTATGGGTTTATGCTACAACTGAGTCACTCTGAGCTTAGAAAGTCCCAAATGTTTGTAATGCAATTCCAGAAAATTGTACAGCCTTTGCTCCCAAATGAGATGCTATTTTTATAATACTGAAGAGCAAAGCTTGCTTCTGCTCAAGAGGGAGACATTATCTCTGTCTTAACAAAGCCATCTGCTACAACAACATCCTCAAAAACACAAGCCAGAGAGATGACTTCCAGTGCCTCCCAGATGCACAGAAATAAAATGCTTGCAACCAAAGCCTATCCAAGTGCTATGGACTCACCACAGACAGAACTAACTAAGGTACCTGAGGATGGAAACTAAAGCAGACAGAGCCCCATGATAAACGTTTGAAAAGGTCTTCCATCTTAGTATTCTTCAGACTGAAACATACAGAAGGAATGCACTGTTTCACCTGCATCATTTGGAACTGTTTCTCTGTTCTCTTTTTTTAATTTTAATTATTTTCATTATTATTATTTATTATCATTTATTCACTTTTTAGTCCAGCTATAATCCTCTTCCTCATCCTTTTCTGGTCTCACCCTCCTTCCTTCATCTCCCCGTATGTCCCTCCCCTAGTCTGCTGATAGGGGAGGTCCTCCTCCCCTACTATCTGACCATAGTCTATCAGGTCTCATCAGGACTCTCTGGGTCTTCTTTTTCTGTGGCCTACTAAGGCCACCTCACCCAGGGGAGGTAGTCAAAGAGCAGGCAACCAAGT
The DNA here is from genome assembly GCF_907164565.1 of Psammomys obesus. Classification (NCBI taxonomy): domain Eukaryota; kingdom Metazoa; phylum Chordata; class Mammalia; order Rodentia; family Muridae; genus Psammomys; species Psammomys obesus. The sequence continues at coordinate 3,386,752 of NW_026590486.1, forward strand.
TCATGTCAGTGACTGTCACTGCTCCTCTTACTAGGAAACTCACATGGAGACTGAGTTTTCCACAGGCACCATATGAGCAGGGGTTCTCCTCTCTATGCATCGTCCTTGGTTGATTAATCAGTCCCTGAAGGACCTCTTGCCCCAGGTTGTCGGTGGTGTTTTTTTTTTTTTTTTTTTTTTTTTTTTTTTGCCTCTGTTGGTCTCCTTGTGGAGCTCCTGTCCTCTCCAAGTCTTTCTATCTCCCTTTTCTTCAATAAGATTTCCTGCACTGTGTTGAAAGTTTGACTATGATTCTCAGAATCTGCCTTGATACTCTGATGGGTGGGGTCTTTCAGAGGCACTCTGTGGAAAGTTCCTGTCGTGTTCCCTGTCTTCTCCTACTTCCAATGTCTATCTTCTTTGCCCTTCTGAATGAGGATTAACCATCTTTCTTAGGGTCCTCCTTGTTGTTTAGCTTCTTAGGACTATAGATTTTAGTATGTTTATGCTATATTATACAGCTAATATCCACTTATAAGTAAGTATATACCATGCGTGTCTTTCTGCTTCTGGGTTACCTCACTCAGGATAATCTTTTCTAAGTTCCATCCATTTACCTTCAAATTAAAGTGCTTTGGTTTGTGTCTGCGCCTTTCTTTCTTTTTTTTAAATTATTATTTTTTAAAATTATTTTTATTTTTATTAATTACAGTTTATTCACTTTGTATCCCCCCGTATCTCCCTCCTTCCTCCCCTTCCAATCCCACCCTCCCTCTTCTCCACCCATGTTCCTCTCCCAGTCCACTGAAAAGGCAGGTCCTCCTCCCCTTCCCTCTGATCCTAGTCTCATCAGGAGTGGATGCTTTGTCTTCTTCTGTAGCCTGGTAAGGCTGCTCCCCACTCAGTGGGAAGTGATCAAAGAGCAGGCCAATCAGTTCATGTCAGAGACAGTCCCTGTCCCCATTACTATGGAGGCCACTTGAATACTGAACTGCCATAGGCTACCTCTGTGCAGGGGTTCCAGGCCATCTCCATGAGTGGTCCTTGGCTGGAGTATCAGTTTCAGAAAAGACCCCTGTTCCCAGACTTTTAGGATCTGTCACTGTCCTTGTGGAGCTTCTGTCCTTTCCAGGTCTTACTGTCTCCCACTTCTGTCATAAGATTCCCTCAAATACTGTGAGCCTACAACATTTGCTGTCTGATCCCCAGTGCATTAGTGATGTTGTCAGGCTCTGGATGAATAAATAAAAGCATCAGGAATCTCCTGAGCCAATCAAGGTAGCCAGACATGGAATGGATGTAGTGAAGGATTTTGGGAGAGACCTGGATGAACAGGATACTGTTCAAAGAGATCAGAATACTTGCCTTGTCTTAGTTGCCACAATCAGAGAAAGAATCTGCCTATTCTTTTCCATGTATACCAAAACCAACTGCCTTTCTTTAGGCATGGTGTATCTTAATATCTACAAATACCTGTGCAGTCACCTATTTGGCCTCCTGATTCAGGATGTTAGGAATTCATGATTTTAGAAAACTCCTCCACTGAAATCTATAGGTTACTAAGGGGAAGGATGAGAGAGAAGATTGATTTTATACATGCATACATGTATGTATACATATTTCCATCTTTCACAGCAGATGTTAAACCACTAACCAGAAAAAAAAAAAAACAAAAAAAAAAAAACACTAACCAGCAAGCACTAGCAAGGTACACAATGAGTTAAAGAGTTTAAACCACTGATCATTTTGATGTCACACAACTGTAGTATTTTTAGCTGTGCTTTGCTCACTGCTGCTTGAAGACTGCTGTGCTCAGAAACCCTGAAAGGGCATGGTGCACACACTCTGCCTGCAACTTTATTAGTCATCATCAGCCATCCTTCCCCAGGATGGACTGTGATGATCCAGCTGTTTTCTTCTTTCTCTTATATAGTTATTCCAGTGTTAGAAAACAAACCCTCAAGCCAAACTCTCCATTACCACATTAATCTATCATTCAATAATAATGTTCTGTTCTGAGCTATGTTAATTAAAAGCAAGCATCACAAAAAAAAGTGTTACTTTAAGTGTCATTTGTCATAACAACCTGATGGGTTTTTTTTTCTGTCACTTTTAGAAATTGTTTCCTTGGTAACCCATAGTATCTTTTATATATAACATCACTTATATTCAGTTGACTTGTCTTTCTTTCTTTCTTTCTTTCTTTCTTTCTTTCTTTCTTTCTTTCTTTCTTTCTTTCTTTCTT
>NW_026590486.1:3388985-3425657 GCF_907164565.1 Psammomys obesus
CTTTCTTTCTTTCTTTCTTTCTTTCTTTCTTTCTTTCTTTCTTTCTTCTTTTCCTTCTTTCTTTGTTTGTTTACTTATTTTTTTACCATCAGGAGGAAAAGTTGCTTTTCATCCCTTTAACAAAGCTCATACTGTGGTGGAATAATAAAGGAAAATGATACATAAATTCCCAAGAAATAGTATGTGTTAAAGGAAAAATTATCTCTCATCTGTATATCAAAAGGCTTTATTTAAAAAAAATAAAAATTTGAAGAAGTAAATTCAAATGGAATCTCCCAGGTACTAGCTTATCAGAAGTTAGTGGACCTGGGATGTAATTAGTAACCCATGAAACAGGCAAAGCAATTGTGGGTTCAAGGCACATTCAGCTCTACATGGCAGTCAACATGGAGTTTTGAGCTGATCCCTTTACCTCTCAGGTGTTGTAGGGCTCCCTGGCTCAGCTCAGATGGTTTTTGGGGTTTTCAGTGTTCCCACTTACTCACCTAGAATTAACTACACCATATTCTCAGAACAAAGACTTTCTAGAACTAGCAGTAAAGGGGGGGGGAACCTTCCTAGGGGAAACAGGTAACATTCTAGAAGATTCTAAACTCCTTGCCCAACAAATGGAGCCAAAGTCAGCATCACAGCCAGGGGTCCAGCTGGCATCCATACTCAGGACCTCTTTATCCACTGGCAATTCTCAGTTATCCTTTATGTGATTTGGTTATGGTGTACTTGTAGTCCCCAAAATTTCACATGTTGGGAGCTTGGTTATCAGTGTGGCAATATGATACTTAGAAGAGTCATTAGGAGTTGGGACTTAGTGGTCATGTGCTAGGTGTTAAAGTCAGAGCCTTGACAGCTGAGCTTAGCTACCTATCCTCAACAGGCCAATTCCAGAAACAAGTAACAGTGAAAAGCACTACGTGGGCAGGAGATTTATAAAACTGTGGCCACATCACAAAGAGGAACAGAAAAGCTCAGAACTCCAACCTTTGTTTCAGGGTCCTGACTTGAGGTTTAGGTTTAAATAGAAGACAAAAGGCATGCATAACTGATCAGTCTGGTCAAGGTGTGATTCTACCCATCATGTATCCATCACTGTCTAGGACCAGTCTCACATACAAAATGGTCTGACAAGTGATCAGAACTGTATGATCTCTTTTTCCTGGGGACAAATTCCAGCTCTGGTTGACACCAGCATTTTTTTTCTTTTTTTCCCAGCCTGTGATCCATAGAAGAATTCCAATTTCTTGTGGATCATTGTTCCAATAGACTAATAGCCAAAATTAGGATCACAACAGTCTCAAAAATATCTTCATTCTCTCCAAGATGATCACTACTGGGGTCCAGCACTCTGAAAATCCTGACGTGATTCTCAAGGGACACCAGCTAGTTCTCCTCAGGGTTATTATAAGACAGCAAACCTGACTCTGAATCACCCTGTGGTTTAGCATCTAGCTGTATCACCTCCCTCTTCCACTATTACAACATCCAGAGAGCCAAATTGAACCTCCAGAACTGTGAATACTATGAATTTATTTTGAATGAGACAGGTAACCCCAGGTATCTGTATAAAAATATGGATTTTTTTTTTTTAAGACAGAACTTCTTTGTGTAACCTTGGATGTCTTGAAACTCACTCTGTAGACCAGGCTGGACTCAGACTAAAAGATTCACCTGTCTCTGCCTTCTGAGTTCTGGGATTAAAGGTGTGTACCACTACCACACAGCATACAATACAGCTTATTAAACCTTTCCATTTGCAAACATTTCATCTGAGAAATTTCTATACAGCTATGGGTATCCAATTATATAACATAGGTATTAAATTAAGTATTTACTGCTAATAATTTATAAGAACACCTTAAAATATTTCAGTATAGGCATAAGTTTATCATTTGCTAAACATGGAAGCAAATTTACATACTAATAAGATGAATTTATTTATTTTTTCATAAGGAATTATATCTTGGCTATATGTTTGGTACTACAAACAGAGCATTTTCAGCATTTTTTATAGTTAATCTATATTTTGACTTTATAATCAATGTTAACTATGCCATTTGATGTTAATACGTAGTGTGAAATATCAAAAATACATGTAAGGCCATTTCAAAAATTGTGTCATAACTCTAAGACAAAATTTATTTGATGATGTTTTAAAAAAATAAAAGTCAGGAAAGACCCCAGTGTTCAAATTTTTTGGTTCTGTTGTTCTCCTTGTAGACCTCCCGTCCTCTCCAGATCTTACTATTTTCCACTTCTTTCATAAGATTCCCTGCATTCTGCCCAAAGTTTGACCATAAATCACAGCGTCTGCTTTGATAGTCTGCAGGGCAGAGCCTTTCAGAGGCCCTCTGTGGGACGCTCCTAACTTGTTTCCTGTTTTCTTCTTCTTCTGATGTCCATCCTCTTTGCCTTTCACAATGGGGATTGAGCATTTTAGCTAGAGTCCTCCCTCTAGATTAGTTTCTTTAGGTGTACAGATTTTAGTAGACTCATACTCCAACCAAGTACCAGGCATGGAGATAACCTAGAACCCCTGCACAGATGTAGCCCATGGCAGTTCAGTGTCCAAGTGGCTTCCTTAGTAATGGGAACAGGGACTGCTTCTGACATGAACTGATTGGCCTGCTCTTTGATCACCTCTCCCTGAGCAGGGAGCAGCCTTACCAGGCCACAGAGGAAGACAGTGCAGCCACTCCTGATGAGACCTAACAGACTAGAATCAGAAGGAAGAAAAAGAAACCTTCCTCTACAGGTTGACTTGGGGAGGGACATGCGTGGAGAAGGAGGAGGAAGGGAGGGATTGGGAGGGGAGGAAGGAGGGAACTAGAGGAGGGATACAAAGTAAATAAAGTGTAATTAAAAATAAAATAAAAATTATAAAAAATAAATTAAAAATAAAATAAAAGTCAAATCAACAATTCAAACAGGAATTTTTAAAATAAAATATTCTAACTTAGGATAAGTCAAAAACATAATCTGGAATTTGAATGCTGAGAAATCATAAAAAGGAAATATTGAAAGCTTTAGTTTTCCATAATTAAACAATCATATTTCCATAAGAGCAGAAACCTTTGTATATTATAATGTCTATAACTCATGCATCCAGTAATGTCTCTCTGAGCCAGTGCACAGTGTGCACTACCACCGTGTAGGATGCTTGCTGTGCATCTAGCATCAAGGCTGCAGTGGACTCCTGTGAGGGCAGAAGGGTGAGTCTTGCCATAAACCTCAGAGACATTTTAAGTTTAATTTTTAGTTTGTTATTTATTGATCATGTTTGGTAAACTTTTACTCTTGTCACATTTTCACCCCCCACATCCCCCTTCCAGGATGCTTTGTCTTACAAGTTTAACAGTCTCTTTATTTCCATGACAATCTAAGTAATTCTCATTTCCTACACTTTCTAATTGGAAGGCCCCCGCCTTACCTGATTATTTTTTCCTCTACCCAAAGCCTCCCTACATGCTGCAAATAATCTCCTCTGTTTCCAGAGTGGCTCCTTAGCCCTAATTCTTGGCAATTCCTTAACCTGTTTCATAATCTGTGTTGCTTTGTGACTACCATACCTGTCAACAATGAAATATTTGTCCAGATTTCATTAGTTCAATTCATATTTACTAGGCATTTACTGTATGCCAACACTTTAATAAACCACTGAGAAAAAAAAAGGTGTCAAATTAATGCTCAGACAAGAGCAGCCAATATAGTGCAAATCAACATAAAAACAGATCTTTTCATGTGATTTACAAAGACAGGGATTGATATCATAGCTCAGGCAGAAGAAGCTGTTCTTAGAAATATCTGGAACTTTGTGCAGAAAATAATGCCTGAAATTAACCTTTAAAGATAATGTACAGGATAAAAAGAATTAAGAGCACCCCGGCAAAGAACATCATGGAGAAAAGTGCATGGCACAAGGCATAAGGAGTTGTAGGAGAGAAAGGCAGGTGTTACAAAAAAAAAAAAAAAAAAAAAGGAGAAAGAGAGGTTATCTGGATATGTGACCAACAAATATGGATCACCAAGGACCTCTGCTTTTTGGTGAGTGTTATGTTAGAATTATTTCTTCAATTATGTGATGTTTAAAAACAATTTTTGAAAAAAATATTATATATTACATCCTGACTTCAGTTTCCCCTTGTTTAGTTGATTCCACTGAATGGCTTGTTAATGTTCCCTTCCTCCCTCTGCTCCATATGTGACCTTCCCACTCAGTCAAAGAGGACTATCTTCCCCAAATAGAGGAGGGCTGGCCTTAGGCCTGAGCAACTGTGCTACCCTGCTAGAACCTCCAAACAAACTTCCTTTTAAACTTTTTTTACACATACTTTAATTTAGAACACTTAGATAAGAACGCTAGCAATATATGAACCTCCCAAAATCTACCCTACATGATGACTACAACTCACTGAGATATCCACTGCAGTAATACAGAAGTCCTAGATACAAAGCAGTCCAATATTGAAATCACCTAGCAAGGGTTAAGCAAGGCATTTCAGGAAAGTCAAAGCAGTGGTGAATATTTGTTAAAAGACAAGAAAGATTTTCCCATAGTATTCCATTAAGAAACTAATTGGTATGGAAGACATGGTCAAAGCATATTATATGATTTTGTAAAATGACCTCATGTAACTTCATTTAAGTAAAAAAAAATAAATAAATAAGGGGAGAAGACAAAAAAACAAACTAAACTTAGATGAATAATGATTAGAGAAGAAAAAGTAGAAATGGAATGGTTAATACTTGTTAAAATTTTAATTGTTCAAATTTATGAAAAATACTCAAACTAATGAAATTGGTAACAAAAGATAGGGTGTTGGTACTGAACATGCAGAAGCAAGAAGAAGTGTAAGAGAATCCTATGAACAATTTGAGAAGACACAGAATATAGTACAGAAAGGTGGAAGGAAATGTCTAGAATCACAGAAATTACCAAAACTGGTTCATAAACAAGGGGAAATTCTAAATATCTATATGACAGACAAAGATATTGGATCAGTAATAATAGCCTCCCAATGAAGAAAATACCAGGAACACTTGACTTTGTTGTTTAACAGTAAACTCTTCCAAAAAAATGAAAAAAAGGAATGCTCCCTCATTTGCTTGATAACATCAGCATCAGTCCTGACATCAAAATAAGAAGAAAAAGTCAAAACAAACACAGATTCAAACTCAACAAAATACTAACAAATTAAATTTGACCATAAAAAATGGATTAGAAGAGATGATCTCCTTAGGCCAGGAACACAAGGATGGTTCAATTACATGGAAATCAATGTCATATACAAGTTAATAAACAAAAATACCCATTTAATTTGTCAATAGGCAGAGAAAAAGCCTTTCACAAAAGCCTGCTTATGACTAAAATCTACATAAAAATTTTGTTAAAGAGGAACTTTCTCATTCTGATGAAGGATATTTTAAAGAACCCGCAATTAACCTTATTTTCAAAAGTCTGAAAACTTTCCCCATAAGAACTTAAACAAGACACTTCTAATTGTTGTAATAATAATTACAACAATTATTTCCCCCTAAGAAATAATTGTTGTAATAATATTTACAACAATAATTTCCCCCTAAGAACTTAAACAGGACACTTCTAATTGTTGTAATAAAAATTTCTTCTTGAAGGCGCAAGAAGAAATTCGAGACAGCTCATTCAAGCAACTTAATGGCCCACTTAAAAACCCTAGAAAAAGAAGAAGCAGACACACCAAAAAGGAGTAGACAGCTGGAAATAATCAAACTGAGGGCTGAAATCAATCAATTAGAAACAAATAAAACAATTCAAAGAATCAATGAAACCAAGAGCTGGTTCTTTGAGAAAATTAACAAGATCGACAAACCTTTAGCCAAGCTAACTAAAAGGCAGAGAGACACCACCCAAATCAACAAAATCAGAAATGAAAAGGGGGACATAACTACAGACACTGAGGAAATCCAAACAATCATTAGGACTTACTTCAAAAGTCTATATGCCACAAAATTTGAAAATCTAAATGAAATGGCCAATTTTCTTGATCGATTTGACTTACCAAAGCTGAATCAGGACCAGGTAAATCAATTAAATAGTCCTATATCCCCCAAAGAAATAGAAGCAGTCATCAAAAGTCTCCCATCCAAAAAAAGCCCAGGACCAGATGGCTTCAGCGCAGAATTCTACCAGACCTTCAAAGAAGAGCTAACTCCAATTCTCTTCAAACTATTCCACAAAATAGAAACAGAAGGAACATTACCAAACTCATTCTATGAAGCCACAGTCACCTTGGTACCTAAACCTCACAAAGACTCAACAAAGAAAGAGAATTTCAGGCCAATCTCCCTTATGAACATTGATGCAAAAATACTTAACAAAATACTTGCAAACCGAATCCAAGAACACATCAAAGATATTATCCACTATGACCAAGTAGGCTTCATCCCAAGTATTCAGGGGTGGTTCAATATACGGAAATCCATCAATGTGATCCACCATATTAACAAACTGAAAGAAAAAAACCACATGATAATCTCCCTAGATGCTGAAAAAGCATTTGAAAAAATCCAACATCCATTCATGTTTAAAGTCTTGGAGAGATCAGGGATACAAAGCACATATCTAAACATAGTAAAGGCGATATACAGCAAGCCTATAGCCAACATCAAACTGAATGGAGAGAAACTTAAAATCAATCCCACTGAAATCAGGGACAAGACAAGGCTGTCCACTCTCTCCATATCTCTTCAACATAGTTCTGGAAGTCCTTGCTAGAGCAATAAGAAAATTGAAGGAGATCAAGGGGATACAGATGGGATAGGAAGAAGTCAAATTATCACTATTTGCAGATGATATGATAGTATACATGAGTGACCCCAAAAACTCTACCAGGGAACTCCTACAGCTGACAAACACCTTCAGCAAAGTGGCCGGATACAAAATTAACTCAAAAAAATCAGTAGCACTCCTGTATTCCAAAGACAAAAGGGCTGAGAAAGAAATTAGGGAAACAACACCCTTCACAATAGCCACAAATGACATAAAGTATCTTGGTGTAACCCTAACCAAGCAAGTCAAAGACTTGTATGAAAAAAATTTCAAGTCTCTGAAGAAAGAATTAGAAGAAGATATGAGAAGATGGAAAGATCTCCCATGCTCATGGCTTGGCAGGATTAACATAGTAAAAATGGCCATCTTACCAAAAGCAATCTACAGATTTAATGCAATTCCCATCAAATTGCCAACACAATTCTTTACAGACCTGGAAAGAAAAATTCTAACTTCGTATGGAATAACAAGAAACCCAGAATTGCTAAAACAATCCTCTACAATAAAAGATCTTCTGGAGGTATCTCCATCCCTGATCTCAAACTGTACTATAGAGCAACAGTTACAAAAACTGCATGGTACTGGCATAGAAACAGAATGGTGGATCAATGGAATCGAACAGAAGACCCAGAAATAAACCCACACATTTATGGACACCTGATTTTTGACAAAGGTGCCAAAACCATACAATGAAAAAAGACAGCATCTTCAACAAATGGTGCTGGTCTAACTGGATGTCTACATGCAGAAAAATGAAAATAGATCCATACTTATCACCCTGCACAAAACTGAAGTCCAAGTGGATCAAAGACCTCAACATAAAACCAGACACATTAAATCAGCTAGAAAAATAAGTGGGGAATACCCTAGAACTCATTAGTACAGGAGAGAACTTCCTGAACAGAACACCAACAGCACAGGCTCTGAGAGCAACAATCAATAAATGGGACCTCCTGAAACTGAAAATCTTCTGTAAAGCAAAGGATATTGTCATCAAAACAAAGTGACTGCCTACAGATTGGGAAAGAATTTTCACCAACCCTTTATCTGACAGAGGACTCATATCCAGTATATATAAAGAACTAAAGAAGCTGAAAAGCAGCAAACCAAATAATCCACTTAAAAAATGGGGAACAGAGCTAAAGAGAGAATTCTCTGTAGAGGAATATCGAATGGCAGAGAAGCACTTAAAGAAATGCTCAACCTCATTAGCCATTAGGGAAATGCAAATCAAAACAACCCTGAGATTTCACCTTACACCCATCAGAATGGCCAAGATGAAAAACTCAAGGGACAACACATGCTGGAGAGGTTGTGGAGAAAGGGAACCCTCTTCCACTGCTGGTGGGAATGTAAACTTGTACAACCACTCTGAAAATCAATCTGGTGCTTTCTCAGACAACTAGGAATAGCGCTTCCTCAAGATCCAGCCATACCACTCCTAGGCATATATCCAAAAGAGGCTCAAGTACACAAAAAGAACATTTGCTCAACCATGTTTGTAGCTGCTTTATTTGTAATAGCCAGAAGCTGGAAACAACCCAGATGCCCCTCAACTGAAGAATGGATGCAGAAATTGTGGTACATCTGTACAATGGAGTATTACTCAGCAATGAAAAATAAGAAAATCATGAAATTTGCAGGTAAATGGTGGGACCTGGAAAGGATCATCCTGAGTGAGTTTTTCCAGAAGCAAAAAGACACACACGGTATATACTCACTCATATAGACATACAACATAGGACAAACCCACTAAAATCGGTACTTCTAAACAAACTAAGCAAAAGAGAGGACCCTAACTAAAACGCTCAATCCCCATCCTGAAAGGCAAAGAGGATGGACATCAGAAGAAGAAGAAAACAGGAAACAACCTAGGAACCTGCCACAGAGGGCCTCTGAACGTCTCTGCCCTGCAGACTATCAAAACAGATGCTGAGCTTGATGGCCAACTGGTGGGCAGAGTGAATGGAATTTTATGTAAGAAGTGGGAAATAGCAAGAGCTGGAGAGGACAGGAACTCCACAAGGAGAGCAACAGAACAAGAAAATTTGAACACAGGGAACTTCCCAAAGACTCATACTCCAACCAAGGACTATTCATGGAGATAACCTAGAACCCCTGCACAGATGTAGCCCATGGCAGTTTAGTGTCCAAGTGGCTTACATAGTGATAGGAAGAGGGATTGCTTCTGACATAAACTGATTGGCCTGCTCTTTGATCACCTCCCCTGAGGGGGGAGCAGCCTTACCAGGCCACAGAAGAAGACAATGCAGCCATTCCTGATGTGATCTGATAGACTAAGATCAGAAGGAAGGTGAGGAGGACCTCCCCTATCAGTGGATGTGGGGAGGAGCATGCATGCAGAAAGGAGAGGGAGGGTGGGATCGGGAGGGGAGGAGGGAGGGGCTTATCCGGGGATACAAAATGAATAAAGTGTAATTAATAAAATAAAAAAAGACTTAACCTTCAAAAAAATAATAATTATAATAAAATTGTTATTAAACATTGTAATAATTTGCATTATTAACATTTATTATAACTATGAATAATTTTATTGTTATTAGCAATGCAAATTAGAAAAATTATCTGCTTGTATTATTGCATTCAAATTTATAATGGAAGATGCAGCAATGGCAACAAGACAAGCAGTGTAAAGAAGAGATATCCACATTGAAAAGGAAGAAAAATTGTCCTGTTTGTGCGTGCTATCACTGTACACATTAAGAATCCAAGGAATCCACAAGAACTATTAGAACTAACGAACAAACACAGGTATGTAGAATACAATATCTGAATACTGGGATTAAACAACCAGTCTAAAAAGACAAGTAAATAATTGAATCTGCAATAACTTCAAATGAATAAAATAGTTGTGCAAAAGTTTAACAAGTAGTACTGTATTTATATTTATTGCTGAAAGAAGCTAAGGAACAACAAAATGAATGAAAATATTGATTTTTGTGTTCATGGGATGGAGGACCCACATACACACAGGCATTCTGGAAGTGAGCGGGATCCCAGGCACACATTTCATTTCTGTGATATAATCAGTGTGTGAGTGCAGGAAAGCAGAGTACTGGGTGCTTTGGATGCAGGGCCATAGGATAAAGAAGACTATTTAGTGGATATGGTGGTATCTTTTCTGATATGAGCATGCATTTTAAACTTGAAAGAGGAAGTGCTTGTGCAAATTGTTCATGCATGAAGTGCCACTGAAGAAGCTAATGCTTCAAGCAGGGAATTCCATTTGAACAAAAAAGGAAAGTACAAATAATGTTCAATATATATTTTTTAATTTTTCCTTCTATTGAAAATATAATAGTTTCTTATATCCTTATTGTTTTCTCTTTTCTCTACTTCTCTCAGCTCCTCCTCACCTCCCCTTCCATTTGGACCCACTCCCCTTCTGTCTCTCATTAGAAAAGAATGGGCTTCTAAAAAACCACAACAAAATGTAATAAAATAAAATATAACAAGATAAAACAAAAACTAAGACACTGGAATTGCGCAAGGCAAACCAACAAGAATCAGAGACCTACTTGTTCACACACTAAGGAGTCCCATAAAAACCACTAAACTGAAAACCATTATATATATATGGGGATCTCCTCTTCAGTGGCAGTCTCTAAGATGTGAGGAGAGGGATTTGATGGAGACATCCCACTTAGGGTTGAATGTTCCAAAGTCTCTCGTTTTCTGCATAATGTCTGGCAGTGGGTTTCTGTATTTGCATCTCTAATGATTGCTGAATAAGGCACTCATCTACAATTATAGCAGAGTATCGCTTTATTTTATTTTTGTATGTGTGATTATGAATGTAGGGGGGTGGATGGGGATACACAGGTGCCCACAAACATCAGAAAAGGTTGTAGAATTTTCTGGAGCTGGAGTTACAGATGGTTGTGAGCATTAGGACATGAGTCCTGTGAATTGAATTTGAATCCTCTTTAAGAGCAGAAAACTTTTTTTTCTAATTTTATTTTATTTTATTAATTACACTTTATTCACTTTGTATCCCCCCATAAGCCCCTCCCTCCTCCCCTCTCACTCCCACCCTCCCTCCCCGTTCTCTTAACTGCTCAGCCATCTCTTTAGCCTCTAAATGCCAAATATTTACAGGAGCCAGAGAATATTATCAAAAATCAGCCTTAAAAGTCTGGCTTCCTTGCCACTAATCTTCTTGTGTTTGTTTGTTTGTTTGTTTGTTTGTTTGTTTGTTTGTTTTTGTTTTTGTTTATCCTATTTCAGAGGGAAGTTTTCTCTTCCTCCCTTACTATGATGCCAATAACAGCATCTGGGTTCACACATCTGAAACCCACCCACAAAGAATCAAAATTTGGGGAAGGTGTGAGTACCAGAAACAGAGGATTGTTTTTAAATTGGACTCTGAGCTGTGACTTTCCAGTTTCTGTGTGCCTGGCTGCAGACGGTGCGGCTCCTTGGTGTGGTCAATTACTATGCAACTCAGAATTGAGAATTTCCAAAATGAAAGAGAAGCAAAGTGTAAGAACCCAGAGCAGAGAGGGACAGTGGTAAGGATGGACTGTTACGCTGGGAGCAACTTTTCGCTAACCCTGTCCAAACTTCAGAACTTGAATTTGCAGGGACTTTCTACAGTTCTTTCTCCCCCAAATGGAAGTTGCTTTAATAAATCTTGATTTCACAATCTTCATATGTTTTTTTAATGCAGATGAAAACTCAAGAATCATATACTATTTGGCCATAAAAATTGGTTATGCAACAGACATTTGTGAAGCATTCTCGAAGAGATTTGATTTTAAGAAGTATAATCAGAGAAAGTAATATAAAGACATGATTGTGTTGGTGCTGTTACATTTGGATGGTTGCAATCATCAGGAAATGAATTGTGCTTCAAAATAACAGCAATGTGTCTTATTCCTAAATTCAGGATTCCAATAAGCTATGTTGGAGACAGAAGATGCCACAAAACATTTTAGGGGAAAGTCTTAAAAAAATGTTACATTTTAGAAAACTTAATTTCATCTTAACAAAAGGCAATATGAATAAAGATTAAGGCAATAAATTTGGGGCTGTTTATCCAAATAAATTTATTATCAGTTTCATATAGAATATTTATATTATCAGTTTCATACATGAATATTTAATGCTTTAACATCTGTGAAATAATTTTGTGTACATTCTTTTCATCTTCCATATTTGTTAGCAAAAGGTAATTATATAAAACCAAAAATTTATAAATTCCACAAAAAACAATCTTAGCTTTCTTTTCTTATAACTTTAAAAATATACAAGGCACCTCCTCCAGCATATGGGAACAAATAGAGATCCAGAGCCAGGCATTATTCAGAGAATGAGAGACCTTGGAACACTCATTCCTAAAAGCGATGTCTTTATCAAATCTCTCCTCTCAAATCTCTCCTGCTGAAGAGGAAGCAGAAAGAGTATAGGAAGTAGAGGAGATGCAGGATACCAGGAGATAAAGGCCCTCAACTGAGCAAAGCTCATATAAGCTCACAGAGACTGAAGCAATAAGCAATGTCTGTACACACACACACAAACACACACACATATAATGGTTTTCAATTTACTGTTTTTATAAGACTACTGAGTGTATGAAAAAGTGAGTCTCTGACTCTTGTGATTTCTTCTAGGCTCTTTTCCTTCTGTTGATTTGCCTTGTCTAAATCTGATGTGTTAATTTTTGTTTTATTTCATTTTATTTTGTTATTATCACTTAGAAGCCTTTTTTTTCCTTTTCTAATGAGAAACAAAAATGGAGTGGATCCAGATGGGAGAAGAGGTGGCAGGCAAGAAACTGTGAGGAGAGAAAACCGTAATTAGGATATATTAAGTGAGAAAAATATTATTTTCAATAAAACATAAAAGAAAAACATTTCTCTTAGAATTCCTTGCTACTTATGCATGCTTGAAGTAAAGTCCTAGTGAATCTGGTCAGTTTCAAAAACTTTCTGAGGCTACTGAGTTTTCTGTTTCTGAGCTTATAAATTTCCCTATGGAACTGAATTACTAGCCTCCTCTTAGAACATCATACTGTGTCACTTTTCAGGAAATGTCCTGTAAAGTGGGTATGGAGAGGTGTCTGTACAAACACCCTTTCCCCCCAACCCCCAGCAGAGTACCAATCCTCCAGGGGCAAGAAGGCAAGTTTGGTTCACCATGACTCAGTAGTCAGTGTAGATTCAAACTTTGAGAGTTTGACCTCATGTTGTTTATTTTAAGTATAGTTAAGCACAATTTGTAAATAAGTTTCCTAGAGATAATTAACTCAATCCAGTGTGTACAACAAATCTTAAGACAGGAACATGGAAACTCTGTAAAGTGCAAGTAACATCTGTAAAGACAAGTTCTATAGATTAACCAAGAAAACAGGGTCTAGGGGAGGACAGAGTTATAGACTGACTGAGACAAACAAGCCCAAGATAGAATCTGAGGTTGGGGGAATCCAGTGTGGAGTGGCCAGAGTGCAAAGGTCACCAAGCTATTAACAGCTCCCAGTCATCTAGATAGAAAACAGGTTATATGTGTTTCTCTTTGAAGAGACAACTCTTGTTAAACATTCCTGGCTTCCCTAGCGTTTATCTGTGAGCAAAGGACTTACAAGCCTCCTGCAGTCGTGTATCTTAAGACGATTCCTTCTTATAATATCTGTTATTTTACCTCCCCTTTAACATCTTATATCTTAACTAACTATCTTTCCTCTAAGATGGAAGATTTTAATCTCAAAGGAAAGTGCCACACAACAGATATCTGTAAAGCATTACCTCAGATACTACTGAGAAGCATTTCTTCTCAGCAAACTGTAGAGTGGTTGTTTTCTAAAATACAAACAATAATAGAACACAAAGCAATTCTTAACAAATACGGGGAAATTGAATAACTTTCGATGTTTAACTGATCACAGTGGAGAAAAAAAAATCATAGAAATCAACAACAAAGAAAACACACAGCATATACAAATGCAGAAGACTGGATGATTCACTATTGAATAATGGATAAATAAGTGATTGAAGTAATTAAATAATATTTTATTTAAATCCTATAATTGAATAAAAATAAAACTACAGCTCAACAAAACCTTTTGGATGTAATGAAAGTAGTCCTAAAAGTGAAAAATAGCCTCAAGTGCCTACATTAAAAACAAACAAAAAAAAGCAAAACAAATCAAAGAGATTCTTAGTAAATAATCCAACATTCAACAGTGTAGCCTTAGCGACTTGGATGAATTAGAACAAGCTTAACACCAAAAGAACAAACGCAAGAAAGCTAATAAAATAAAATTAAAAAGAGAGGACAAAACTTATAAAAGTATAGATAAAAAGGGAGAAATCACAACAGATACCACAGATAATTTGAAAACTATTAGAAAGTATTTTAAAGATATACAATCCTTTAAGTTAGAAAATTCAAGAGAAATGAATCTGTAAATGCATGTGATCTATGAAGAGTAAACCAAGATTGAATAAACAATTTAAACACTTCAATAAGAAACAAAACTGAATCAATAATAATATGGTCTCCCACCCAAACTGTCTAGGACTAGATAAGAATACAACACAAATAATACTATCAACCAATCTCTCTGACAAATATAGACACAAAAAATTCTTTTATTTATTTTGGTTTTTCAAGACAGGATTTTAGTGTAACAGCACTGACTGTCCTGAAACTCCCTTTGTAGACCAGACTGGCCTTGAACTCATAAAGATTCACCTACCTCTGCCTCCTGTGTACTGGGATTACGGTGTATGCTGCCACTCCCTGTGAAGAATTCTTAATAAAATATTTTCAAAATGAATTAAAAAGCACATTATAATTTATAATTAACAGGTTGCCTTTATTCTCAGAGTTTATTCAGCATATGCAAATCAATAAATGTAATTCATCATATAAATGGACTCAAAGGCAGAAATCATTATGTCAATTAATGCAACATCACTTATTAAAAAAAAAAATCCCTGAAGGTGTTGGGGATGGAGGAAGAAAAGGTATCTCAACATAATAAAGACTATATTTAACAAACCTATAGCTAATATCACACTGAATAGAGAAAAATTCAAAGCATTCCCACTGAGATGAAGAGTAAGACAAAAATGAGCATTCTTCATCTTATTCAATGGAGTATTTGAAGTCTTAGCCGGAGTAGTAAGACCAAATAAGGACATGAAAGAGCTGCAAATAGGAAAGAAGTCAGCTATATCTGCACACAATGCAGGTCTATATAGGAGAGGCTCTATAGACTCCACAAACACCTCATAGAGCTGACAAGTGCATTCAGAAAAAAGAGGTCAGATACAAATTAACAACTCAAAAATCTGTAGTCTTCCTACATACCAACAAAGATGCTGAGGAGGAAATCATGGAATAATCCCACTCACAGTTCCTGAGAACAATACAATACTGTTCATTAAACCTAAACAAGACCTTTTCAGTGAAAAATTTAAAACATTTAAAAAAAAAAAGAAGAAGAAAAGAAACTGAAAAAAGCACTAGAAGATTGACAACTTCCCATGCTTATGCATTGGGTAGGATTAATATTAAGAAAATGGCCACCAAAAGCAATCTACAGATTCAACACAATCCCCATCAAAATTTCAAAGCAAGAATTTGCAGTTCTCCAAAACAAGAATTTAAAAAAAAATAATAATAAAACTATCTCCACATTCACATGAATGCACAAAGGACCCAAGGTGGCCAAGGCAATCCTGAGCAAAACAAATAGCACTAAATGATTGCCACAACTGATTTCACGTTATTGCAGAGACACAGTAGCAGAAGCAAAATGGTACTAGCAGGAAAACTACAGAGCTTGTGGCTCAGAATGGCCTGCACAGGTACAAACCCACTCCATGAAAAAAGAAGTAGTGGGAGCAAGCAGGGCTAGAAGTGCTGGCCAGACAAAGGAAAGTCTGAAAAAGGAAGTCATGTCACTTCAGGAAAATGGACTTAATCATAGGCACTTATATTAAGAAAATTAAGTCACTCATTTTAGTGTTTCTATGGGTTTCCCGAGCATCAGAACAAATGTGTGTCTATTACTTGTGCCTTCTCTTAGGCTCTGTTTTCTTTGTCACTTGTTTTGTCCAATTCTGATGTGTTAGATTTTATTTTATCTATTTACTTTATTATTATCCCTTAGAAGCCTGTTAGTTTTCTAGTTAGAGACAAAAAGGGAGTGAATTCTGATAGAAAGGGAAGTTGGGGGAGGGGAATGGAAGGAATAGAGAAAATGGAAATAAGTATTAGTATATATTATGTAAGAAAAAATCTATTTTAAATAAAAGGAAAAAAACAATCTTAGAAAACAAATATTGTATGCATGCATGCTTTTTTTCTATGTGGTTGCTAGAGTTTATATACAGGCATATAGTCACGAATATATAAATAAATATGTACATACATGGAAGTAGAATTAAAATTGTCCAAGGAAACTTAGATGACTGAATACAAGGGAAAAGGGTAAGAAAGTGACAATCAGGATGTGGATAAATATGCTCAACATGCAATAAATAATTATATAAAAATGTTCTTCAGGAACATAGTACTATAATAAATAAATAAGTAAATAAATAAATGACAACATTTTAAGGAAAGAAAATTCTAACAACATCATCAACAACAACAACAACAAAAACAAGGAGAGGACAGGGGAGATGGCATAGTCAGTGAATCAAGCTCAAGATCCTGAAACCATAAAAATATAAATAAATGAATAAATGAAGGAAGAAAGTCTGAAAGAAGGAAGGAAGAAAGGGAAGAAGGAAGGAAGGAAGGAAGGGAAGAAGGAAGGAAGGAAGGAAGGAAGGAAGGAAGGAAAGAGAGAGAGAGAAAGAAAGGAAGAAAAAAAGGAAAGAAAGTGCAAGGTGTGGTGGTTGACTTCTGATTAAGTGCTAAGGAGGCTGAGACAGGCAAATCTCTAGCTCACCAACCAGGCTAGCCTGCTTGGAGTGTTGCAGACCTGTAGGAGACCTATCTCAAACAAACAGATAAACATTTTAAGGTAGCTGGAACCTGAAGAATGAAATCAAAGGCTGTCTCATGCACATACAAACACATAAATCCATAATACACATGAAATAATTTAAGAGGAAAGTTTCTTTCGTATCTTCATTTCAAAGGTTTCAGCTCATGGTCAACAGGCCTGTTGACCTTGAGTCTGTGGCAAGGCAGGAAGCAAAATAGGGAAAGAAAGGAGCCAGGGCCCCACAGCTCCCTTCCAGGATGTATCCTCTCTATAACCTGAACACCCTCCAACTAAATTCTACCTCTTTCTTTTCCCACCACCTCCAAAAACGATCATGGTTGTGAATCAAGCTTTCCTTGTGTTAGAAGACAGTTTGAGTCCAAACTATAGCAAATTCTCTTAGTCTAGTTACCACATCCTTGGGGCCCACATCTTTTTACCTAGCTTTTTGTCTCTGTATGGGTAATATTGGGTATTCCACCTCCACTTGGAACCTAGGATTGGTACCACAACCCACACACTTACACATCTTCTCTTTTAATGAAAAAAAAAAAAGAAAGAAAGAAAGTATGGAGAAGATTTTTATTGTAGTATGAGGGAAGAGTTTAGGCTGAATATGGTCAGCAGACTAACCAGGACTGTGGGAAGAGAGAAAAGGAAGGAGAGTTAGAGAAGAGTCACTGACCAACTCAAGAGGCCCAGGCCAAGAGGCCAAGAGACCAGAACAAAAACTGGCTGAGTTATATAAGGGTCAGGCTTGGGAAAGGGAATTGGAAGCCCAGACCTTGGGAGGAAAAAAATTAGGGTAAGAGGCAGGGTGAGAGGTGCTGGGAGGAGCCACAGGTACTGAGTGATACTGGGAGAGCTGGCCAGCAGCTGCGTTGGTATGTTAATATACCAGTTATCCATTTGTCCTGGGTTTCTAAAATCCAGCATTCTTCAAGCTCCCGAGTCTCTTGTAAACTTGTGGAACAACTTGAACCATGAGAAAGAAATGCCAAACTACCTGAGTCACATGACCCATGCCAGTATAGGTGACATGGTTCAGTAAATGAAATAGAATTTTTTTTCAACTCAGAAAATAAATTAAAAAAAAAAAAAAAAAAAAAACTTTTCAGGATGTTGTGCAGTATTATAGAAGGTGAGTGTTCCTATCCCAACAGCCAGGAAAGCAAAAGGTAACCTATGTCAAAGTCACTTCCTCCAAGAAGCTGACTTCATGTCACACTCAGACAGACCAAAAGGCAAACTCAGTTAAAACCCATTGTACCACTACTTACTTGACGAAGGCTGTCTGTTGTCTTCATTCATTCCATGTCATTTTCAATGTGTCAACAGAATTCATTTGAATCTTTGTAGAGCCTACTCTGTTCACAGCTCTGTGTTTCTATGAGTTGTACAATATTTCACTATTACTATTGTTTGAACCAACAATGTCCCCAAAAGGCCTGTGTGTTAAAATCTTGGCCCTTAGCCCACAATGTTGCCAGATGGTTGGAGAGCCTTTAGAAGACAAAACCAAGTTAGGAGGTTTAAATCATCAGAAAGGTGTGACCCTGAAAGGAACTGTGAAATCCTACCTGTTTCATCTGTCATTTGTTCCTGGTCACAAGATGAAGACGAATAAAACTTCTTCCACTACAGACTCCCATGAGGATAGATGGTTTCACTAAGGAAAGCAGCTGGCAATGGGCTGCCAAAATCAACCTCTACTCTTTTTGAGTTGATTGTTTCAGGTACATTGTTACAGTCATAGAAAACTAACACAATTACATTGTAAAGTTATTATATACATTCAAGCAATAATTTAAATCAGAGATCAAAAAGGATTTAGCAGTTGGATGTAGCCCATTGGCCTTGAACATTCTCCGTATATAAAATCTGAATACTTATTACTATTGCTCTGTAGTACAGCTTGAGATCAAGGATGGAGATACCTCCAGACGATCTGTTGTTGTACAGGAGAGTTTTGACAATTCTGAGTTTTTTTGTTTTTCCATATGAAGTTAAGAATTGTTCTTTCAAGGTCTATAAAGAATTGTGTTGGTATTTTGATGGGAAATGCATTGAATCTGTAGATTGCTATAGGCAGGATGGCCATTTTCACTATATTAATCCTACTGAGCCATGAGCATGGGAGAGCTTTCCATCTTCTGATATCTTCTTCAATCTGATATCTTCTCCAATGTGTGAGAATCAGCCTTCTCACACATGGTATTTTCCTGGCATTTCCAATCACAAACCTTTCTCTCCTTCAGTCAGAAGTAATAGAAGACAATTCTTAATCCAAATTCTAGACTTTTGTGAAGCCTATTTAAAGAAAGGCAGTAACACTTTCACCTTTCTAACCCTGTTGTCCACTCTTCAGTTAGTCCCCTGATGCAGGCTTAATGCTGACTTTTAACTCACAACTCTGTACTAAATTTTACCTGTCCTCTCTTCCCACCCAGGATTCATTTATTGACTAGTGTGCCCACCTAAAGCATCCATTCTACATTTTCTTCTTTCTTGATGTAAACAAATGTTTCTAAACCCACTCTCCTCCACAGCTCAGTGTTATTGCAAAGTCTCTTCTCGGAGTTCCAGCTATTTCCTCCTGTTGGTGACTCATGTCCACACATCTATTCCTTATCTCCTTGCTGACTCTGTGTCTTTCTCTTTCATTGCTGTGGCTTGTAGGGGACTCAAATTCAGCATGTTAAAGTCCTGCTTTCGTTTCTTCTCCACAAATCTGCACTTCTCTGGGATCCCTGTCACAGTTAATGATACCACTATGCTTGTCACTCAGTATCTGTGGAGAACTGGTTATAGAGCCCCCATCTCCAAGGATATCTAAATCTGAAGATGTTCAAGTAAAATAACTTATTGTTCACATATAGCTTGTAACATCTTCCTACATACTATGTACAAAGAAGTATCACACTGGATTATTTGGGTCTACTGACAAGAAAAGGTTTAGGCATGTTCATTACAAGAACTATTGTTATAGACTGTCTCTGTCCTCAGTAGATAAAACCCACTGGTGTGGAATCTTCAGGTATAGGCCTAGACATAATCACCAATGGCCTGAATTAGACCCCAACAGATGGTTTTGTGAATAGCTGGGAAAGCCATAGGAGAGAGCCAATTACTAAATGAGCCCATTTAGTGAAGTGCACTTAATGGCTACCTTCTGTCCTGGGTCTCTGTTTCTACTTCAAAGTACCAATGATCACCTGCATTCTCTGGTTTTGCACGACAGTCTGTGGTTATTTTCTCAACTTTGCTCCCTTTGTAAGCATACTGTTTATATCATGGTCAAGTTTATGATCCTAAATCCATACCTAATATTTGAAACCTTAGAGACCCCCATACTGTGTCTTCAGCCTCTTCTGATACTAAAATTACCTGCATTTGCCTTGGGGCTTCCTTATTTTCCACACTGGACAGAAGAACTTTTTCACATAAAACAAAATGCCTTTTCTTTTACCTGGAATGAACTCACATCTGTACTCAGCTGGACCATAAGAATGGCCAGTAAGTACATGTTAACTGGATGGAAAAAAAAAATGACAAAGGAACAAGACAATTGTTTTAGTAAAGTTGATTTGGAGGTTATTTACAAAGTTGAATACTACTCAGTCTTTCTCCCATATTTTTCTTTTGCCTGTGTCTGCCCTTGTTGCCGATATTCAACAGGAGATTACAAAACTGGCCTGTGAATTAGTTAGGAAGGCCACTAATCTTACAGCTCAAATATTAGGAGAATTAAGTCAAAAGCTAGAAGTGAGAACAGCTCTATTAGAAAATCACTAGATTGCCACTTTGTGAAAAGGTATCTGGGATGCAGCAACTATCTGGCCTATACTTTTTAAATTTATTTGGTTACTCTCAATAAATTAACATGCAACTAGAACAATGACAAGACACTGTTTGACACTTCTCACAACCACAGCTGTGGTCACCCTGATTTTGATGGATCTCTCAATTTCTTGTGCCTTGTTCTTTGCTGCTTCCCTGTTTTTACCTGTGGACAGCTTCTCGTTTCCAGACTTGCTACCCCTATTTTAATGACATGCTTTTTGAATATATTTAAAACGTAAATTATAAAAGGGAAAAATAAGATTATGTGAGGATACAATGAATTAGTAACACACTGATGTGGATATTTCTCAAGAAGGGAATTTGAAATGCAAAAAAAAAAAAAAAAAAAAAAATGAAGGCCTGTGTTACTTCCTCAGTTCCTAGAGAACAGTTGGGGTAAACATGTTTCCCTGAAGAAAAATAGTGTTGTTGTGCTTTACATACCCTTGAACCTGGTGGCCTGTCAGACTTCCTTGCTGAACTGTAAATGTGTAATGCTGTTATCAAGTGAGCTGTAACAATAGCTGGGTACTCCTGCGCTGGATTGCCTTGACTTCCTTACATTCCTGATTCAGTTCTTCAGCATTAATCAGAAGTGACTTAGCTGACTTCTCACATTGGACAATGAACTCAGATTCATCAGGATAGCAAAGAGCCTACCTAGGGAAAAATCTTAAATATGGATGTGGTTGATGACAGCTTTTTGGAAAAGGAAGCCATATAGCAAGATGAGAGAAGATTTGGGACCATGCAAGTGGAGGTAAACTACTGTGAACATATGCTAGATAACCCTGGCTGCAGACCATTCTAGAAGTAGAGGGCCTCCAATCTTCTTCTTTCTTGGTAACTTACAGCGAGGTGTGTGTTCTCTGGAGCCATGGGCATTAAAGTAAAAATTACACGGAGACCTTAGAAAATCAGAATATAGTTTGCCAGAATTTGTGTTTGTAGGTCTGGCCTCCTTCTTTCCCCTGCTATTCTCTTTCTATCATTCCCCTCTTTTTTTCTTACTTCTATCATTCTCTCTCTCTTTTCTCTTTCTTTCTCATTTATTTCACTTCTAAATAATATTCACTAACATTCAGTAATCTCAACAGCCTGACATTGGCAATAGGAGCCTTAACCAAAGATAAATTCTCCAGCCTTAGGGAAGAAAACACAAAACTCACACTACCAAATATATATATATATGCCAGGTGGTGGTTCCTCACACCTTTAATTCCAGCACTTTGGAGGCATAGGCAAGTGGATCTTAGTGAGTTCAAGGCCAACCTAGTCTACAGAGTGAGTTCCAGGATAGTCAAGGCTACTCAGAGAATCTCTGTCTTGAAACAAAAACTAGATAGATAGATAGATAGATAGATAGATAGATAGATAGATAGATAGATAGATAGATAGAAAGACAGACATATGGGGAGGAAAGATATTGAAGAGATACTACAAAGAGAAGAAAACATTAATATAGCAAGGGTGCTGTGACTATTATTAGCAGCTGAGGAGGTTGGAGCTCTGGGGAAGAACAGACACTCAGCTTCTGTTGAGTAAGCATTTTGTCCTGAATGTTCAATAGGAACAAACAGTTCAGTTAATCACTCCTAAAGGAAAGAATGGATAGTCAAGGGTCTTTCTTGTCTCCTCATAAACATTGGGGCATCCTGAGCTATCAAGTGTTCTGCCCAATTCACGAACCCCAAAAGACCAGGAATAAACAGACTCCGCTGTAAATACATGAGGTTCTTTTTATTGTAAATTGCAAGCTGCAGCTTGGACCCACACCCACCACCACCAAAGCGGTGGGAGCCAAGGGCACTGTGCTCAGGTTAGTTGGGTGATTTAAAGATTCTGGTCCCTCCCAGCATGCCCAAGACAGGGGTGATTCCTGCCTGGAAAGCATCTATTGGTCAAAATGTTACATTTTTAATTGATTGGCTATAAGAAGGCCCCCAGACCATTAATGACCTGATGTCCCTCCCTAGGGGGATGGGCCAGTTTCCTAGCATCTGTATTTCTAGTGGGTAGGGAAAGAATGCAGTACAGCAAGTTCTTCCCCTCAGGGCATTACTGGACTTCTCCACCCACCCAGTTCAGGCCTTAATAGCTGCTAATTTTTAATCTTTTGGTCTCTCACAAGTTCTGTCAGGAAAAGGTGGTCTTTACAACATACCATTCCCTGAGATACAAATATGGAGGAGGTTGGGGCTTTAATCATTTTTTATTTTACTTGCATAACAGGGCTCAGGTTACAGTTTATCAACCCTCAGTCTTGGTCCTTCAGATCAGGTGTTTCTTAGAAACAGAGCCCAGGCAACTCTCCAACATGCAGGGAGAGGCCACAGAAACTATTTCAAAAATGTCAGGAAGCTGGCAGATGTTATCTGTGTGCAGCCTCTGGTTTTGCCCCTTGGCTATGAGATCCAGAACTAGGCAAATCAACTGATCTCTCTGTGGCTCATTTTCCATTTCTAGAAAAAATAAAATCAAATAATCATGTAATCCTTAAGATTAAGGCGGTGTTAAAGTGAGTTATTCAGAGCCAAATCCTTAAACCTGAGGGCCCTTTTCAAACGTATATACGCCCAGCATCAGCACCAGTGGTAGCACTAGCAGTACCAGCTAGGATTTTTTCACTTATGACAGCAATATTCTGAGAGAAAAAATTCTCATTCCTCAATTGTGTGGTCTCATAGTCACACTGATATGAGACTACATTGTAAACTCCAAAAGATTAAAGTACCACCATGGACTGCAGCATCCTCAAAACCTGCTCATTTCTTTGGATCTTCAGAAGCAATAAAATCAGCCATCAGAATAATGCCATTGAGTGAATCTTTTAAAGATCTTAAATGTTTATGCAATAATGGGAAATATTTATCTGGTGTGTGTGTGTGTGTGTGTGTGTGTGTGTTTTAACTTGAGAAGGCAAATGGTTTAGGTTCAGTTGTAGAAACTCATTTAGAAAGGAGTAACAATTTACTGGAAACCATTATATGTTTGTATTTCTCAGACTGATTTAATTGACTTCACATTGCTACAGAGAGCTCATTTGAGATGACCACTCAAACACAGTTTACAGCCAATACAAAGGCTTCCTGCTGACTGGCCCTTTGTACTTCATCCTTTGAACATTGGTTGTACATTTCAGTACACTGTATATTTTCTGAGTTGTTTGATTTCTTGCTAGTATTTAGATCTTGGTATATTCCAGATATTATTATTAAAATGGAAGAAACTTTCTCAAAAGAATGCGATCTCTGGTCTGGCTGAACACCACACACTCCAATTAGGCTGGTTTTATCACTTTGGCTAATGGACCAGCCTTGGGAAGATGGGCTAACCTTAGACCAAGCTAAAGAGATAGTCAGGATAATGAGTTCTCTAATAAGATACTATATCTTTCTCTCCCAGAATGTCCCATCTTTACTGCCAAAATATGGACTGCAGCCATTCAGGGTTGTAAATCTGACTGCTTTTCTAAATCATTCAGAAAAAAGCAAGATCTTTTCTTCTCTCTTTTCTAAGCACATTTTCTTTAAGATTTTGGTCCCCTTCCTCCCAATATTTTGAGTGTCCTTACCTGTAAGAAAAAAAAAAAAAGGTAAGAATTTAACAAGAAAAGTAAGAATGAGAACTCAGCCCCACCTCTACCAACAGAGCAGACTGTACAGTTCCCCAAACTCTGCCACATAGCAACTGAGGCTGCAGTAGGATGTGGATCAGACTTTGTACTCATAACTGATAATTAGGAATCAGGAGGGCTTGGCCTTCTCAGACTCAAAACTGGTTTTCTGGATAAAATGCTTTTCAAAACTACATTTTGGGAGAGGAGACAACTGCATGATTTGGCAAACTTTGTGCTCCAGGGAGGATGGCCCAGGTTAGTCCTTTCCAGAATTCTACAGGCTGCTATACTCTTGACCCATGTAATTGTTTAAGGCCCTGGTTTGGGGGGGGTTTCTTTATTATTCTTTCTCTGAAGTCTCCCTCCTGACCCTGTGACTGTTTGTTAGAAAGGTGTCTGGCCTCCTTGTGGGTTTTCCTTTCCCTCCTGCATTCTCCTTTTTCTGGCTGAGATTTTACATCTTGCCTGCCCTGCAGGTTTTCTTTTAAGCTCTAATAAAATTGCCCTGAACTTCCTTTGGAGTCCATTCTTAAATTCCTTTATAATGAAACTAAGGACCCTAAAGGGTACTTCAATTTTCCTTGTGT
This sequence comes from Psammomys obesus, assembly GCF_907164565.1. NCBI lineage: Eukaryota > Metazoa > Chordata > Mammalia > Rodentia > Muridae > Psammomys > Psammomys obesus. The sequence goes on from NW_026590486.1 coordinate 3,413,801, forward strand.
CATTACTCTTTCAGATATATAGTTAGCAAAGATTTTACTCCAACTCTGTACACTGTATTCATTCAGTTGCTTCCTTGGCTTTGCAGAAGCTTCTTAATTTCATGAAACCCCTTTTGTGAATTGTTTCCCTTATTTCCCAGGAGGCAACAGTCCTATTTGGAAGCTCTTGCTTACACTGTGTCCTCTAGTGTTTCCCATAGTTTTCCTCTTTCTGTTTTAGAGTTTCAGGTTTTTGATGCATTTGGAGTTGATTTTCATATAGAGTATAGACTAAACTCTAGTTTCATTCTTATATATGTAGATACCCAGTTTTCCAGCACCAATTATTAAAGAAGCTGTCTCTTTTACATGTGGGTTTTTAGCATCTTTGTCAAAATCCAGGTAGCCAAGGTTGTGGCCTTGTATCTAGGACACTGATCTAAGTGTTTATTTTGGTTTCAGTACCGTGTTGTTTTTATTACTAGGGCTCTGTATTATAACTTGAAATCAGGTTATAGTGATTCCTCCTACAGTGTCCTTTGAACAAGTATATTTTGATGATAGTAGACTTTGAAACTCATTATAATATAATACCAAGTACCATTCCATCTGTGGACAGCTACTGTAAGATATTCTGTGACATCATTTGTGATTTCTTCCATATTTTCAATAGCGTTTTCCACAAAACCATTAGCATTTTCCAGCAAACTGCTAATGATTAACCACTTTAGGCCAGATCACCTGAGACTAGATTAGTACAAGGGAGAAGGGGGGATTAACAGGAATTAATATGACTTTCATTCTACCATATAGCAAAGTGCACCTTCACCGTGGGCCATCAGTGCCAAACAAAATGATTCCGTTATAAGCAAATGCAATTATGGCCCTTGCCCTAATATGCTAGTGGAGGAGCAGAAGCCTGTGTCTTTATACATTAGTTGGGTGTTTCAAACAGATGTCCCTATCAGAAAAGCAGATGGCCTGGGTGGTCTTGTCTGAGTTAATATTCTTTAAAGATCATTTATGGAGGGCAGTATTCCTGAGAAGCACAGCAGTGGCAATGTAATCACTATATGAATATTATATTGCTGTTTTGGAGAAATTAAGATAGCTATGATGTCACTAGGTAATCGTGTTTGAGGATATCATAACGTGTGATCTACTGGTAACTAACTGAAAGTTCATTCTGTGGTACATGACTGTGATAAGAGTTATGGACCTGGAATAGGCATATTGTTCCCAAGGCAAAGTAATAAGGTCCCAGAAAGAGAACACATACATTCTGGAAGTGAGGTGCATAGCCTGACAACAGTTCCAAGTAGGAGTCAGGGCTCAGGCAGGAATGCCCTAAGTGCAAGGAAGGCTACAGGTCTCTGTGTGGAGGCGGACAGGGTAAGAGATGATTATATTTACATCTAAAGATCCTCTGGAATCCCCTATAGAGAACAGAATGGGGGAGAATGAGAATACCTGATCACCATGCAGCATCTGTCAACACCAAGACAGTACAGAGAGCTAATGTGCTAGAGCTTAGATCAAAGAGACTTATGAATATACAAGTTGTTAGAAGAAACTGAAGGAGGGAAAAATAAAATGCAGTAAGAAAAGAGAGAAGCAACATATCTCCCTGAAGCCCAGTATAAGGTGTGGGTCATGAATGTCAGCATCTGAGTCACAATGACTTTGTTCCCCAGAAGTAGCAGAAGTCATCTCACCAAATATGTTTATCTTGGTTAGGGCTATTATTGCTGTGACTAAACACCATGACCAAAAGCAAGTTGGGGAGGAAAGGGTTTATTTTTCATACATATTCATATCACAGTTCATCATCCAACCAGAAATAGTTCACCAGACAACCAGGGAAAGAACTCAAACAGAGAAGGAACCTGGAGTCAGGAGCTGATACAGAGGGCATTGAGGACTGGTGTTTACTGGCTTGCTTCTCATGGCTTTCTTAACCTGCTTTCATATAGGACCTAGGACCACCAGGCCAATGGTGACCCACTCACATCAATCACTACTTAAGAAAATGTCCTTCAGGTTTTACTACAGCCCAGTGTTAGGGAAGCATTTTCTCAACTGGAGTTCCCACCTATCAGATGATTTTAGCTTGTGTCAAGTTGACATAAAACTAGCCAGGACAGTCAATAAGAGCAGGGCAAAACCAACCTTTATAAATGGAAGCAGACCTTGGCTGTGTTCCTCCCCATTGTGCAGGAATAAATGCCCATGCTTTCAGGCTAAGAGCAATGCAGATGTACAAAGGCACATTCTCAAGATAAGCAAGACACCAACTGCTGTGTTTTTACAAAGAATCCATTGATGCTGGACACTTCACAAATTCTGAAGATGGAAAATAACCTTGGGAGCATCAGACGAAGCCACATAATAGTTCACTGGATTTGTAGAGGTGCCTAGGGTTTAACAAACAAAGCCAAGATGTATCATTCACTTGACTTCTCACTAGCTCCCTCTACACACACTGAAAACCAGCCATGCTTTCTAAGTCTAGAATTTATACAGATCCATAGGCATCTTTCATGCTTCCCATGGGAGTCTCTGGCTTCCAATTTTTCTTCAAATGAAAACACTGTTTTCCTCCTGCATGCAGCTGGAAGTGCCACTCAGATAGAGCACCAGAGTGATATACCAGCTGTGGGAATAAACTTGTAATATTTGTGTAAACAAAAGTCATTTTACTTTGCCTCGGGTGCTATCACATTAGACTTGACTCAGGCTATTAAGGCAGTGCCAGAGAAGATATAGTGATTCTACAGCCTAAAACTATGAGTCATCAAACAAAACGTATCAAGAGGGAAAGAATAAATGGTAAAGATTCAGGATTTTGAAATGCACTTTACATTACTTTACATGGTCTAGCTGTTGCCTGGCATTGTGGTTGCTTACTAATTTTTTCCTGAGAGCTAGAGGAATAACTATCATGATAGGGTTAAGATGTGTTGATTTTTTTCTGAACTATGCTCATTGAAGTCCTGTCTCTTTCCATTTGGATCCTTTTATTAAACTACAAGAGCCCATTTACTAACAAGGAAGAACTACCTAATATACGAGTCTATAAATATGCTTGGACTGCAATAGAAACCTCTCTTCTGTGGTCCAGGGACCCAGAGGTTACCCTCTGATAGTCAAATGGACAGAATCTACAGAGCAGTGTAGCATGGGTATGTAGTTAGGAAATTCAGCTGTTTTGAAAACTGTAAGAACTGTACAAACTGCAGAGTGAGCCCACATTTTCAGGCAGTCTGCTGCCTGTTATGAGAGTTCTACCCATACAAGTGCTGCTTGGTTTCTCCAGAGCCAGATCTCCACAACCATCTTCACACCTACAACAGTCTCAACCCAAATGGCATGTGGAGCTAGTACTGAGGAGCTTGGGACTTGATGGAACAAACTTCCCAGAGAGCTCAGCATCCCTCTGGACCAGTTTCAAGCACAAGTGTTCTTGGGTGAACATCATGCCACCAGGAGAATCACTTGTTCCAAACCCTATTTTGTTTCACTCACCCTGAAGCATTTTAACAGCATATTTCCCTAACCTGAGCTACATAAGTGGACTTGGAGATCTTACCATGTTTTCCAAAATTCCTCTTCAAGATGGGATCAGTCTAAATTGTAGTAACACGATTTCCTAAGATTTTTATAGTGAAAATGTGTTTATATACTACTCTCTAAAGTGTTAAGTTTCCTCCAGAAGCTCAGTTTTCTGGAGAGCACAAATTAAAAAAAAAAAAAAAGAATGAAATGAATTGTCCAATTCCATGCTCCCTGACTTGTAACTTACTGGTGATTATCCGACTATCCCACTCAATGTATTTGGTCCATGAATTGGTGTTCATCATAGGCTTCTTTCTGTGGCATAGAGTCTGGACATTAGCCTGCTACTACCCTGGAGACTAATTAAAGACATAAGGATAAGAAAATACTACATCTTAAGATTTAAAATAAAGGAGTGTACTTATTTTAGGAAAATGTTTGCTAGAAATACATTAAGTTGGAACTGCAGAAGGTTAAGAGGAAGCTGGAATTGGATGCGACTGAGAGTCCAGAGTATGGCTCCTTTGAAGTTTTACCTCACAGATACCATGCTGTCAACAACAGGCTCATGGAGCTTCTCGCTCTCTGGAAGGGTATAAGAAAGCAGCTCTATTATGTCACTATAGCATAACTGAGGCTAGTTTTTTATAAAGAAAGAAGTTTTACTTAGCTCATAGTATTGGAGGCTACTGGTCCCTAGTGAGGACTCATGGGGATGACCGCACAGTGGAAGTTGAAGAGATGACAAGATAAGATTGGAGGGTAGAAAGGGTTTAAGGGTCTGTCTTTCTGTTTCGTAGTATCTCATTTTTTTTTTAACAACTAAGTCTCTAAAACCAGCATCAGTCTCTTCTGTGGGCAGTGCCCTCAGCTACCTAATCACCCTATGATAATCACTGCTGCTTAAAGGTTCCAGCACAGCTGTGTCATCAAGCCACAACCAAATCCCAATGCACTGATCTTTAAGCTCATACTCAGAGGTTTGAGAAACAACATTCAAACCATAACAACAGCTAATATTTTCCTACATCACCCCAAACACAGAACAAGGATTTTCTGGTGGGAGGTGGTTAATTTGGTTTTTCACACAGCCTCTAATCATGTAGCCCAAACTGGTCACAAACTCAATCATTTTCTTGTTTCAGCCTCTCAAGTGCTGATATTAGGGATACCTGAAGCAATGCCCAATAAGAATCAAAATTTTGCAGAACATCCTAGTCAGGGCCAGTGTGTGTCAAAAGAAAATAGTCTTGATCCTGTGCTGCAAAAGAAGTACTTTCTGAATGTCCAGGTAGAAGGGGAGGGGATTACATGAGGCTGTGGCAGATGGTGTAGAAGAAAGCCTCACCCCCACTCACTGAGCTACAGGAAGGTCTTGAACAATGAGATGCATCCTTCAAGGAAGGGGAGGAAGTGCTTAATATACCAGAAAATTAACAATGACAGATTACTGTGAATATAACTTTACTTACTTACATAGTTACTTAGTTACTTACCTACACTTTACTTGTCTGTAACCAAATAACTTGTGACCACCGCAGTGTAGTCTGTCAATTAAGCAAGCTCCCCAGATGGCCCTGGGTAATTTCCTGTTGCTGTAGCTCTTGTTTTTCATTCTCTACTTCATCATTAGCTATTGTTGTTAATTATTGCTGTTTCTATTTATGAAGTACATTCTGTTCCATGTGTGTGCATTTTGGGAAAGTACAGTATATACAGTGTGTGAAGCATGTTCTGGAGGCCAGGGGTGGAGAAGTACAGTCTCTATAGATGGGGATGGTTATTTTAGGAGGTTATTTCAGGGTGTGGAGTCTGCTGGGGAAAATCTCTGTGAGGTTGCCATTTTCTCATCTAACCATACTGTAACTTCAAGTGTATACAACAAGGTGTTAAGAAGAGAAGCTAGCTAGAGGCTAAGAGTTAAGAGTCTTCTAACATGTTTTATAGTATGAAAACTAACTGAACCCTCCAGCAGTGGGGCACAGGAGTCTTTATACATCTGCTCATAGGAATATATTGTTCTTATCTTGCCAACTCCATGTTCAGGGGACATCATACTGAAGCTTGAAATCAGACATAATAAAAGTGTTCATAACAAATGAACATTGGCAGACATTATAAATCAAGGAGCTGAGATCTTCAGAAAGATTGGTTTAAAAAATATAGTCTCTCTTTGTCCCAAATTTAGGTGCTGTGGGTGACTTCCAAGGCAATCTAACATCACTCACTGCAGAGTAAGACAACCTTTCCCAGAAACCCAAGGATCTGAAGGCGACTGCAGGAAAGGGTGAGCAGATGCAGGCTTGGTTGCTTTCTCAGAACCAAAGTAAGGCACTGTGTAGCACTGCATGCACTCCGTCACTACCCTTCCAAATGCCCTGGCAGCATGGCTACTGCTTCATACCATCCTCACGTCTAGGCAAGATATCTTCCCAGGCTTACTCGCATCAAAAAAAACCACAATGAAGAGACTGATGGGGGAGTGTAGCTCAGCTTAGGTAACCTGGCATATTACAAAATTACCACAGTCTAACCATTTGAGTCAGAGATTGTATGCATTTTAAAGACAAAGTCATTGATATCCGGAGTGACAGAGTTACTAAAGCAGAATTGAGCAGGTCTATAATGATAGTCCATAGTTCTTTGCCCATCACCATGGGATCCAAGATAAAAGCCCTCTTTGCAGTACGCTAGCTGATCCTCTCTGCAAGGAATTTCTTCCTAAGTGTGAACATTTACTTCCTTGAAGAGTTATAGATGGTCATACTGTACTAAACATTGTGCATATGAATAATGTCATTGAATTCTTGGAAGCCAAGGCTGGAGAGATAGCTCATGTGGGAAGTGCTTGCTGCAAGCATGAGGGCCTGGATTTTATTTCCACAACTCAAAAGCTCGAGTGGTGCGTACTAACTATGCCAGTGCTGGACAGAGGGAGGCAGGGAGATCTTTGGGGCCTGCTGCCCAGAAGTCTAGCCTAATCAAGGAGCCCCAGAATAATGACTGATGTTGTCTCAGCAAACAATGTGGATGGTGCCCAAAGAAAAAGAGCCTCTGGCCTCCACACATGTTCACATGGTCACACACCCAGAATCCCTGTATGACTAGTGGTCGAAAAATCTGTGAGCCACTGATGAGGAAATTAAAATGCAAAATTATCAAGTATAGGCAGGGGCATAAAGAAGGGACAATGTGTCAAAAGGCTCAGGGCACAAGGCAGCTACGGCCAACTGATAAAAGAGAAAAGTCACTAGAAGTGTGTGTACCCATTGAAAATGCTTTGAATCTCCTGCACAAGTTGTATGACATCACCTGAATGTCTGTTTCTTCTGAGACAGACCGACGGTGCAACATCTTTTTCCTAAAGGCAGAAATGGGAAACCAGAGATCATGCCCAGGGAATCAGGGTCTCTTTCAGTTCTGCCTTATAGAAGCCTGACTGAGCTCATACAAAGATCCATGTTTGTATGGAGCCTGCTGACAAATGTCAGGACACTCAATTTCCCCTGGCAGACCTTAAGTTTCTTTCCATTGAAGGCAGGCACAACCTCACCTCTGAAGCAGAGGGGATAGGATACTGTCCTGGGAGACTGTTCAACAGTGCTTTGATTTTAAAGACAGACAAGTCATTGCTTCTGCCTTAAACTCACCAATACTCTTACAAATACCATGTGATTGTCGGGGGAGGGACAGAAGCATGACCTCAAAGCGTGGAATAACTATGGCTGCGTCTTAAATTTACAGGCACAGCTTTTGGGTTGACCCCTCACTTTATGCTTTAGTTCACCTTCTTGTATTGCTTTTCTAGCTTTTTTTTTTTTTAATAAGAATGTCCAAACAGTTAAGATCTGTTGGTGCAGAAGGGTGAAAGAACAGAAAAGAATTTGACAGTCCTGATGCCTGAAGAAAAAAGAGGATCTGTCTTAATTTTCCAGATCATTTTCAGTGATGAAACTCTTACTTATTAAATAAAAATTATGATTCCCTGAAAATATTTTGGGGTAAACATATTCTACACAAACCTATATATGAGAATGTATATACAGTCCATCTAAGTGGCTTCTTAGTGCAGAGTTTGCATTAACCTCATGCTCCAGAGTGGCAAGGGCCTTATTCCCTGTTGTTATAAAGCAGTGACCACTCAACTACTTTCCTAAGCATTAAAATAAGATTGGCTACTCACCCGAACACTAAACAGGGTAAATATCTAAATGCAGTTTTCAGTCTGACCAAGGTTTGCTTGAGAACTGATTGCGAAACTCATTTATTAAAGGTGCGAGAGGGAACTGACACTTTCAGCAAGGGGCTGCACTAGGGGAACTGAAGTCCTTTCTACTCCACAATAAATATGAAGCCCATTTCAGAGCTGTAGCAATGAAGACAAAAATCATTCCTCAAAGAAATATGTAATCTTCATAAACTGGAATTCTACACCCCCTGCTGGCTCTTCTAGTCTATAAGATTATTTTTAACAATGGAGAAGCTAAGGCATTCTGTAGACAGGAAATGTTGGGAGTTAAGATTTGGAATCATTGGCTCTCCCACTCAAGCAGATGGGTTATTGTGGAACTGAGCATTCTGAAGTGGGGCTAAATATGAGATTACTGAAGCTTTTTTGGTCTGATATTATATAATGTCATTTTATTTAGAAGTGAATACTTCAAACTAAGGATATATATGTGTGTGTATACATATACATACACACATATGTGTTTATACAAACATATATAAGAAGCTATGAATTTGATATACATATATATCATTTATATGAGATATTTATATATATGAGATACATATTTAGATTCTGCCAGACAAATTTATTGCAAATATTTTCTACAAGCATATTTCTTGTCTTTTCATTTTTAGGTGGCATCTTTGGAAGAGTAGAAATTTTTCATTGTGATACTATGCAATTTCTCATTTGTTTATTTGTTTGACTTTCAATTTTATGTTAGTGACAGGACTCATTTTACTGCCCAAGCTGATCCTAAATGCCTGGGCTCATTCAATCTTCCTGCCTCATTTCCCAAGTGTCTCTGCCATAGGCATGAACACAACACTGTCCCTGGTCTCATTTAAATGCTCTTAAAGATGTGACCATAAGAGGAAAAAGCAGACATGAGCCTTGTATTGACAATTATAAAATATCACAGCTGATAACTCTATAAATATATGTATAGATAAGATAAAACATAATACATTTATTTAATCAATTGTACACAACACAGGAGCCTTCAGACTGAAATTTTAAACACTGAATAAGCTCCTACTTTATGCTATATTCAATGAAGAAGACTAATGATGGAGTGAAAGGTCAAGAAGTGATAGCAGTAGATGAGGGAACCCAGCAGGGCCCATGCTGGTCTTTCTGCAATATGTCCTTCTTCTAAGAGTGGGGAAAACAAAACCTTTTGCAGAATGAGAATTCCACAACTTACATGTAATTAGACACTGTTGTCAGAGAATCTCTATGTCCAACTCTTACTTAGAAAAGTAAAGAAGACAGAGTTCAGGGAACAACTTCTGGTTTCATAGTTAGCTGGCTTTGGGATGAAAAAAAAAGTTGTAGTCTGCATGAGCGCTGTGGAAAACAGGAATCCTAGCTGCTTTTAAAACTTGCCTTGGGGTACTACTACACAGAGTTAGTGACAGAAGGCCAGAGGAAGACTGCCTCTGAGACCTTTAGTTTCACTTTTTTGTCTTTGTCTTTTGATGACTGAAACTAGGTCAACCAGTGGGCTCTAGTGGATCATTTTCTGAGTTACGGCATGTCCTGACATTCTGACCTATATGTAGTCATTCCATATTTTCCACAAGACTTATCTTTTTCTCTTTTTTTTTTTAAATCTGTAAAAGGCAACTGGAGCTCCACAAGGAGAGCAACAGAATCAAAAAATCTGGGCACAGGGGTCTTTCTGAGACTGATACTTTAACCTAGAGCCATCATGGAGATGAACTCCATGATGAACTCCTGCACAGATGTAGGCCATGGCAGCTCAGTATCAAAGTGGGTTCCCATTAAGGGGAACAGAGATTGTCTCTGACATGAACTCTGTGTCTGGCTTTTTGATCACCTCCCCCTGAAGGTCACAGAGGAAGACAATGCAGCCAGTCCTGATGAGACTTGATGGTCTAGGGTAAAATGGAAGGACAGGAAGACCACCCCTGTCAGTGGACTTGGAAAGGGATAAGGGAGGGGGCTAACCCTGGGATACAAAGTGAATAAATTGTAATAGATAAAACATGTATTAAAAAGTCTGTAATCTATCTTAAGTCAGTTTTTGTTTGCCTCCAAATGTTTGAACATTGTACATTACCTTTTTTTCTGACATTGGAGCAACTGACATGTGTGCATGGATCTGTTTCATTACACTGGTATGTGTGCCCACTGTTGTGCCAACAGTACTCATTCTAGTCCACAAGGGCAATCATGCACAGATGTTAAACACGGACTGCAATTTGGGCTTACTGTCCTTATCTCAGTCTACTACAAACTTGCTTTTCTTTTGACATCTCTGAGGGGTCTCTTCTCACTAGAGAAGACCTTAAATCTTCTAATTTAAGCAATTAAGACTTCTTCACATCCTTGGCTCTCTTTTGCATTATAAAGGCAAGGACTACTACATCTTGAATATCAGAACTTATCTGGAGTTTTTTCTCTGTGCTGCTAAAAGGCAACATTTTCTGGGATGCAGAGACCAACAAGGTTTGCTCCCCAAATGACCACATGGAGTTAAGAGCTTCAGTGTGTATTTCCTGGTCCTTTACGTGTAGAAAATCTGGACTTAAGAAACGCACTGTTACTGGTTCTTCTTCTAATAGTGTCTCAGCCTTCCTTCAGCAAAACTCTAGGCGGTAATGATACTTAAAAGGTTCAGGTTTCCCAGGAGAACAAGTTGCTCTAGACAGAAGCAATGGGGTTTAAACATCTTGGCGACAGTGCATCCTGGGGATTGTCAGTTTTTTCTGTAGCCCCAAAACTGACCTTTTAGTTCATCTCCTTTTAGAAGTACCATGCTAGATATTGCTTAATAGTCAAGGGAAATAAAATTGCAGAGAATTTCTCATTTATAATATTGGATCCACTATATAGAGTGATGAGAATCCACATTAATTCATTGGAAATTGCTGTATTATTTTCATAAAGAAGCATCAAACAAAGACAAAACCAACTCCTATAGCATTTTCTTTCTTGTTTTGTGAGTTCTCAAAAGACAAAAATTAAGGTATACCTGAAATCTTGCTTCAATAAAGCATACAGGACGCAAGTTCAGATACTTTATAAAGGATAAAGAAAGCCACATGAACACAAGGGTTTAAACACATACCCATGTCCTGGATTTTTGTGTCATTTTCTTCCTTACAGCTGCTCAGCCTTACCCCTGCCTAACACACTGTGATTCACAGCAGTTTGATGTTTTCTTTATCCTAATCTATTGCAAATACGGGAACAAGAAGAAAATAGACAACCATGAAACTCTCTAGACTATAATACAGAGCATATCCAGTTGGATGTTTTGATCAAAACACCTGGGAAGCAACATTATTTGATTTGGAAATCTTAGTGATAAGAACACACACACACAAAATCACAACATATGCAAGGGAGAACAACAATGAACTGTAAAGATCCAAAGTGGTTAGAAGTGTGGGGAAGAATTTGAAGAGAGAGATTTAGGGAGTTAGAGAATATTAATTGAACTAATATTGCAATGGGTGATGGGATTTGGAGAGGATATTAATGTTGATTTTAATGTCAGTTACCCACAAATTACCAACAATTACCTGTGTAGGAACGCTTGCCAGAAGAAGTGTCTCTATTGTTTGATATGTGTGTGAAGACCCATCTCAATTATGGGCAGCACCTTCTTCAGTACCAGCCCAGGTAAAAGTGTGGCAAAAGGAAGACCATCTGCCTTTTGCTTACTTGACCTGCCCTTTTACTACCAAAGTTATTTGGGCAATTGTCACTGTGGTTCATTCCTACTCTGATTTCATAACCAGTGTTTCAAAGCTGTTGTTGTGGAGCAGGGATGAGTGGCTGTTCAGAAACCTACCAGGTTTCTAGCACCAGATAGGCACTGCTGAAGTATTCTCCACTTTGAAAACCAAGCAACTACTGGTTGTTCCCATCTTACCTCCAAGGGAAAGAAAGCAATTGTGAGAGTACTCTAGCTGCTGAGACACCCAGGCTCAAGGACTGGGTTCTCTTCTATCCCGTTATTTTGTTGCGGTTACTATTTTAAAGCTGACCTAATAAGTTTACACACACACACACACACACACACACACACACACACACACACACACACACACACACACA